>NC_073746.1:58766710-59070945 GCF_029784135.1 Toxorhynchites rutilus septentrionalis
TGTCACATCAAATTGCATCACGGAAAAAACGCTGTAGAAATTCGCCCAGTAGACCGATCCTTTTGAAAATTTTAGACAGTAAAATAAAAACTATTAAACAACTTTTGGCATTTTCTTTTTATTCATACTTCGAGCCCATGCCCGTATGCTCGCACCTTCCTCTTTACCCCGTCCATAAGGTTCTGTACAACGTCAGGTTGTAGTTTTTTTTGAACAGAAATCCATTTTCTATTGAAGTCCGCCTCCGATTTGACAACTTTTGGGTTCTTCCGGAGGGCCTGCTTCATAATCGCCCAATATTTCTCTATTGGGCGAAGCTACGGCGCGTTGGGCGGGTTCATTTCCTTTGGCACGAAGGTGTCCCCGTTGGCTTCGTACCACTCCAACACGTCCTTTGAATAGTGGCACGAAGCGAGATCCGGCCAGAAGATGGTCGGGCCCTCGTGCTGCTTCAATAGTGGTAGTAAGCGCTTCTGTAGGCACTCCTTAAGGTAAACCTGCCCGTTTACCGTGCCGGTCATCACGAAGGGGGCGCTCCGCTTTCCGCAAGAGCAGATCGCTTGCCACACCATGTACTTTTTGACAAACTTGGATAGTTTCTGCTTGCGAATCTCCTCCGGAACGCTGAATTTGTCCTCTGCGGAGAAGAACAACAGGCCCGGCAGCTGACGAAAGTCCGCTTTGACGTAGGTTTCGTCGTCCATTACCAGGCAATGCGGCTTCGTCAGCATTTCGGTGTACAGCTTCCGGGCTCGCGTCTTCCCCACCATGTTTTGCCTTTCGTCGCGGTTAGGAGCCTTCTGAACCTTGTATGTACGCAGGCCCTCCCGCTGCTTGGTCCGCTGGACAAATGAACTTGACAAATTCAGCTTACTGGCGACATCCCGGACCGAACTTCTCGGATGACGTCTAAACTGCTTAACTACGCGCTTGTGATCTTTTTCACTGACGGAGCATCCATTTTTGCCATTCTTCACCTTCCGGTCGATGGTTAGGTTCTCGAAGTATCGTTTTAGTACTCTGCTGACCGTGGATTGGACGATTCCCAGCATCTTACCGATGTCCCGATGTGACAACTCCGAATTCTCGAAATGAGTGCACAGGATTAATTCACGACGCTCTTTTTCGTTCGACGACATTTTTCCAAATTTACGAAAAATTGACAGTGAAGCATGGCCAACGTGATCTATACACTCTTATCTGATTATAAGCGAAAGCTGAAGATATAATTCCTAAAAATTAAATTTCTACAGCGTTTTTTCCGTGATGTAATTTGATGTGACACACCCTTTATTATTAAATAATGTATTTGAGAGTAATTAAGAACAGTGAATTCCTTACGGGATTTATATCGCAACATGAAAATTTCATAGCGTGAAATACTAATGTAAATACTCTTTCTCTGGCAAAAATCGTTGAGGAACAATTCTCAACTATTTTACTCAGAACAATCAATTGAAAAGAAACATAATTAATCGTTATTATATTGAATAAAGTGAAACTTCACTATAGAAACAGTTTTAGCAACTCTGTTTCAGTAATAGTGGTACTACACCGATCAATATTTGAGGTTAGATCTGAAACTTGACAGATGTAAACAAACTGTGGTGCGCGAACATCTAACGTGTGTTTTTTATTTTCTTATTTCGATTAGGTAATATAATCACGATCAAGTTTCGCTTATTGTCATATTTTGACCTCGAAGGTAAGATTCTATTTCATTTTATGACAGTAATTGTTACTAGTAATGCATTTTCCAGGATGCGGCAGCAAAATAAGAAACGCAAACGGGTGTCTCATTCTTATACTGAAGAAACTCTCAGCCAGTGCATAGAAAGCATTAAGAGCGTTGAGAGAAGGATTTACGGTGCTTCCAAACACTATGGGATTCCGGAATCAACAATCCGGTTTCGTCTTAGTGATAAATGGATTGAAAAATCAACTAAAGGGCCGTCAACAATCCTCCTGTCGGAAGAAGAAAGAAAAACTATAGCCTGGCTGCAGAATATTGAGAGTAAGGGATTCCCGGTAACTAAACAGACGGTTCTGTTCAAAGTGAAAGAATTTCTCGATGCTAGCGGGAGACCAAATCCCTTTAAAGGTAATGTTCCAGGTAAGTTTGCACAAATCTTCCGCCCTGAACAAAATTAACGTAATTAAATTGTTAATTGCAGGCAGGAAATGGTTCTTCAGGTCTTTAGTCCATCATGATGAAATCACGCGCACCCCAGAACAAGTAACGGCAGCAAGCGCCAAGATGTCAGAAGGTGATTTAAGAGGATGGTTCACGGGTGTTGAAGATTTTTTCACCAGCGCCCAATTATTGCGTGTCATCAACGATTCCACAAGAGTATTTAACGGTGACGAAACATCATTTTTTCCAACTACTAAAGCGGTACTAGCTACTCCAGGGAACAGAAATGTATACGAGATCCAGCATACCCATGGACGTATAAACGTGACTGTCATGTTCACTTTTGGAGCAGATGGTTTCACCGGATGCGGTTTTGCCACTTCAGAGACTTCAGTCGGAAATGCTAAAGGAATTTCCGGGTGACTAGGGAGTTGGCAAAAGCTGTAATGGTTGGATGAACGTGGAAAACTCATGGTGTTCATCAAGCAGATATTTTATCCATTTCTGTTAAAGAAAAGGGTTGAATTTCCCGCCATATACTTCATCGACGGCCACTCCTCACCAGCCATTGAAGTAGCAGACCTGTGCATGAATTTTGGGATTGTATTTGTGGCGCTGTACCCTAATACAACACGAATCACCCAGCCAGCGGATGTTGCAATGTTCAAGCCTCTAAAGAACGCGTGGCAGTCAGTCGTCACCGAATGGCGAAACCGAAATGCAGGAGACACATTGTCCTTAATAGAGACGAATGAACTCTCTGAGTTTAAAGTCTCTCTAATTCATTACCTGTACCCCTGTCCTTAATACATTTTCCGTCTGTGCTTAAGAAAGCTGTCGACACTGGAATCAAGAAAACCAGCATTTTTAACGGCTTCCGCGTTTGCGGGCTCTTCCCGTTCGGTCCAGAGAACGTCGATTTCAGCGAACGACTTTCGAAATGTTGATCTAAATATAATGTTTATTGTATTTCTTATTATACAGGTCGGATTCGATTATATATAGTCGACCAATTTTTTTTTCAACAATTGTTTTCAAATCCTATACATAATCGAATCTCAAGAAAACAATTTTTTCATCAATGTATGAATGTCAAACATTAATAGAAAAATGGCTTTTTTGTGATTCGATTATGTATTGGATTCGAAAATTAACGTTGAAAGTGAAATTGCGATTATATATGATCGAGTCCGACCTGTATCTGATTTGCTTTGGTTTTTAATTGATTTGTTAAATGAATTTGATTTTCTATTTTTTATTTTTTGTTATATGAAATAAAAACTTTTTGTTATGGAAACATTGTTTCAATTGCAGTAAGCTGAAGTTTAACAAATCTGTAATCTGTTTTAATAAAAAATTTATAATTTGCTTGTATGAAACTACCGAAAAGAGAGTTGATGTAGAGCACAGAAAGTCACATTTTATTTTCACAACCCTTTTTCCATGAAACTCCATTTTCCATTTTCCATGAAAAAGATTACTTACCACAATGTTGATTTCTTTCCTTCATATGAAAAAAAACGTAACATAAGCTGCAAATGTTTCCTTGAATATGTAACGTTTCCTTAGAAAAAAGTATTGAATAATACCTCAGTGTACAGAAAAGCAAAATCATAATTCATTTGCTCGTATAAACAGAGAGATATAACACTATTACTGGAACATTCTACACTATGATAGGAACATGGTTACTATTACTGGAACATATGATTGGTCTGCAATTAATCATTTTCCACAAATATTTTGTTAACAATATATAAAAAGTTTCAATGAGCATGACAGTCTATAATATTTTTTATCAAACACATACATAATCTAATGGTTATTAGCGATATAAATACTTAGAAACACATTTTAAAACAACACTTATGCTTAGACTCGCAATTACTTGAACAGCTACCCTACAGATATAAAAAAGTGTTCCTATGACTGGATTGTTCGTTGAAAAAAGTGTATTGCTTCAAAAGGGGTCTATTTTGAAGGCGATAAAATTAATTTAAATGCTGAATAAAGCATTTAAAATATGCGACATCCAAATACATTGAGATTGATATATCCACCGGAAAACCAGCCCTCTCAAAGACGACCATGTTTCTGAGAATTTAAAAAAGAGTACGTTTTTGAGAAAACTGAATATTAATATTTAAAATATTTTCTCCCTGGTATCTGAGATGATGCTGCCAACTTCTTAGACGAGTTGAAATTGAAATTTCAAATTGCTGTATATGATTGTAATCATACTATTTATAATAATATAAATGACTCTCGTTGAATTAGTATGTCTTATTATGGAAATTCTAATTTTCCTTTGGAATCATATTGTGGTCTCCCCTACGAAGCATTAGATACAGGTAACAACGCTAAAACGATTCCCATTAAACTTGGATACCAAATAACTCTTGTAAAATCATTCATCCGCTTCCCTTCCCGTCCAAGAAGAAGCCAACTCTTCCCCACAACTGAATCATGCATATGAATGAACGATTTTTAGCGATTCCCAAATGGGAACATAAAACAGCATTACAACATATACAATTTCGCCGGAGTCACCGCATCAAAGGAAGGATTCGCGCGTAGAGAAACGCACTCTCTATCCGACATACACACAAGCCCGGAAAATACAAGTTCATATCACCACCAGAGGCCACCTCTTCGGGAGACTCAACCATTGAAGAACGGTTGAGAGGTGCTTTGGATGGGACGAGCCATAAGAGACAAAAAAAAAAACGAAATTCAACCATCGCTTTTCAATGGGTTTCTATTTTGTTTTCACTCGCGCGCAGTAGTAAAAACAAACCAGGCGGTATATTTGAAAAGAAAAGGCACCCACCCTGGGATGTGTGGCCACCAACCAGATCGTAGTTCCGCATGCGAGTGTGGTGTTTGTTTGCCCGCGAAGTAGGCGAGCGGAGAGTGGGGGGAGGGAAAGCCAAAGTGCGCGCTTCAAATCGTAAAAATATGTTTCGTTTTATTATTGTTCCTTTTCTTGATGTTTTGTTTTTATGATTTTTATGAAGTTTTTTATTATAAAATTTTAATTCATCAGCAATTTTTTTCGTGTATTCCGGCCTGCCACGGATAACTACCCGCGTTTCTTCTCCCTGTGTTCTTTTTTATCGGTACACTTTCAAGAACAGATGAAATGTCTTAATCAGCAGGAAATGTTGTCTAGCACGCGTTTAACATTTGGCCCGTTTAATGTGGCGGTGCGGAACAAGTTTTGTCCGGGAACGGCTGTGAGAAATTCCGACTGGCCTTCCAGTGATGAATTTTTGTATTAATAGCTGTAACGACAAGCTTGTATTTTTGAGCGTTTAACGAACCGTGTTTAATGTGGAAATGTCGTTCGATTGCTTTTCGCGATTGTGGACAATGGGAAGAAACCAGAAGCTCTGAAATTAGCCTTAATTTTTGGCCTTTTGCTGGATGTTTTTTCTAAGAAGCTCAACATTTCATATCATCAACGAAAACTATAGAGCGTATATCGATTGGAGAAACTGATGTATTGATTCAAATTCATAGCCTTTGCACTTCATTCAGCAACCTGAATAAGTGTCATTTAGCTGAACCTCAACGCAATTTTTGCCAGATGTTCATGATAAACCATTAAACCAATAAGTCACTGAGATATATCCGGTTGCCAGAAGCCGATCGAAACTTTCGACCGTGTCTTCAACCACATTTCGACGACAAACCAAACGAAAGCAGTCACTAGGAGGCAAAGCGAAGCGGAGCCGAAACATGCCCGGGAACACCATAAAAAGTACAATGTTGACATCGAAATTATCATTTAAATTACATAATTTTAAATGGATCACTTCATTTAGCCATTCGCGGCGACACAGCCGGTTCCCTCGGTTCGGCTGTGGCAACTCCCTTGGTGACGATGACGAAGCGGATGACTCCGGGCGGTGGCCAAGCGAAACAAAGATCGCTAAATCCAAGGACGAGACATGCCGGCGCGAACGGAAGGGCAGAAGGGAAGTGATTTAAAAATGAATTACCCTTACAACTGTTATTCTCGAAACAGTGTGGCTGGCGCGGAGACTGTCTCTGTGTTTATCGTCCCTTTTCGGACCGAAACGGGCGAGGAAAGTTGATTCGAGATTCATCCCTTCAGGACGCCGGTTCGTCCCGTACCACTTTCACCCCTTTTATTTCCGAGCCGAGGCAGAAGTTGATTTTAAAATCCAATTTTAAATGGAACTAATAAATGGAATCAAAACATTGTTATCTCCGTGACTCGTTTTTTTTTGTGCTGACGCGAGCCGTTATGCCGGAGGGGAAGTGTGAGGTTTACAGATTTTGGGATGATAACAAATGAGACACTGTTAAAACACCGTTGCGACGATTGTTCTCTAGTTTTTGGGATTCCATCCCTCTCCAAAGGGTGCGACGCTGGCAATTTGTCTAATATGGGTCGATGATCTGCGGGAGTCTCGTGGGAGTTCATTGGGACCTGCTGTGTTTAGAGGAGTTTTGCGTCACATAAAGTGGTGCTCTGCCTCTCGTGTACACTCGAGGGGTGTTTCGCAGCCACGAGCCGATGGGATGCGAAAAGGGGTTGAAAATAAGATGTTACGGTTAATAAATTATCGTGTTTCAGATAGCAATCTGTTCTGCTACGCATAGCAACATTACGGGACTCGTAGCCTGCCGGGTGCTGAGACGTAGGAAAAGTTGAACTGGTGATGAAGTACAAAGTTGCCTGTTTAAAGAGACTCCCCAAAAATTACGGCGACGAGTTGACGATGTTACCATGAAAAGCGATTATCGAATTGTTTTTGGACAAAGTTTGGAGTGGGAAACAATAGCTAGGCTGGGAGATGACTTTGTGTTCAAGTAACGACAAATATTAATTTTTATATATTTGAATCTTTCTGCTGAAATCATGCGCACAAAAATTTACGATATGTTGTTACACATCCCAAATGAGCATCAACTTAATTGAAATTGCATATGTTCTTAGCTGCCCAGCTGAGGTTTAGTTGAAGGGTTTTTGAATAATGTGTGAATCTTTGTGGATGCCTCTTCAAGAGACTTGAGAATTAACGGTATTTTGTTTTTTTGCTTTTGTCTACATCCATATTCATATAATTTTATTTAGAACCTTAGTGTGTCTGAATGCACGTTGCATGAATCATAGAAAATAAATACCGTGTAAAAGAATAAATTACTTTTTGGTGGATTTCTTTGTTTATTTATTTAAAATTATATTACATCCTGGGGGATATGAAATCTTATTTACAATATTCCTCCAATAAATCCGATTCATGGCTACAGCTCTACAAACCCTGGCTACACTAATTATTTTTGGTGGATATGTTGTATCGTTTTTTGATATTTGAGCGTGGTGGATGATGAAGTTCAGTGTGTAACTTGGAGAGATAGTTTCTACTGCTGAGTACCCTATAATGGAGTGATTCATCTATTTGTTGAAAAATTACTATTCTTGTATTTATAGCCATTCCATGCCAAACCGATATAGTGGCTCTCAGATTTTCGTGAAAAGTAGTAGTTTTGTTCTTTGTCGCAAAATATTAGACCCGTATTTTTTATTTTTTCGTGAGAGTGCCCATTTCTATTTAAGGTGGTCAATGAATCATTCTTTTCAAAAATTGAAAACTTTTGAACTACTAGACGATGATCGATATATCAAATTAAAGCCAATTAGCTAGTCTTTCTTGGGACAATATCACACTTGCGATGAAATAGATTTTGTTTTCGTAATAATTGTTTTTTATAGTTTACATGGTTGAAGATAGAGAGAGCGAATCGGTCCAGTGAGTTTTTGTAAAAGTCGTTGTCGGAAAAAGGACAGCGAATGATTTTTCGAACCATCGGTTAACTTTCAAATCATAATTCAAAAACAAAAGAATCATATCGCTGATTTCTGGATCTGTTATGTTAAAGATCTCATTGAAAGATGAGATAAAAACAGTAAAACGCAACAAGTAAAAACACAAAAAAATGAGGTGCCTTTTAGTGCAAAGCCATGTGAACAATAAAAAAACAAATACAATCAATAATTACGAACACAAATTTCAAGTCTAATATTATTCCAAAAAAGATTAGTTAAGTGGCTTTGATTTGATATGTCGATCATTTAAATCGGTTCAGTAGTTCTGGTATAGGTATTGAAAAAATAATTTTTCGAACCAACCAAAATTGGAAATGGGTACCCTAATGGAAAAAACAAAAAATACGGGTCTAATATTTTGTGGTAAGGAGTGAAACTACCAATTTTAACGAAAATCTGAGAACCACTACATCGGTTTGGCATGGAATGGATGCATATTTGGAAATTGTATTAGACACAAGCTGTTTCTTTGGGGTTTTTTTTTAATTATAGTGACTTTCAACACATTTCGGCTGGTTTGTCACTTTTACTTCCATTTTTGGAAGAATGTCTCGAGTGAAAATTGAACTCGTGATCTCTGCGTGAGAGGTATGGATATTACCACCACGCCAGATCGCCTCCTTTTTGGAAGTACTGCTAGTTGCCTCATGCGCTTGTCATATAAGTAATAAGTAATACGAGGGTCACTATTTATATTTCGGGAATAGGAACAAAAACAAATAGTTAAGCTGCGAATATATTTTTATTGTTTTTCAAAGTACTCGCCACGATGATCGATACACTTTTGCATGCGCTTAAACCAATTTTCAAAGCATTTATTCCAATCGACACGAGCCTTTTTTTTTGAGCGATTGTCAAATTATGTGGGATCCAACGTGAACATAATTTTCGCACAACTAAGTGTTCATGTAAAATCGCATATATGCTGGTGGAACTAATGCTTAGGGATGCCTCAATTTCACAATAGGTTACATGACGATCTTGCTTAATCATTTCGTGCACAGCATCGATGTTTTCTGGCACTACAGTCGATTTTGGACGACTCGTCGGACAGCGAACTACGACCACGATTGAATTCACTGTACCAGCGATACACAGTGGTTTTTGATGGAGCTTCATCGCCAAAAGTCAAATTAAGTTGATTGACGCACTCTTGTTGTGATAATCCACGTCGAAAGTCGTAAAAAATCATCGCACGAAAATGTTAACGATTCAGTTCCATTTTTTTTGCCGAGACCGAACTTTCAACTAAATATGAAATAAACAAATAGCGTCCGTATGACAAAATGTTCTGAGTACGTATATCGTCAAAAATGTCAAACTTTACGATGGAACCGTCAGATGGACTCACATGACATCAGTGTTGCCAATTCCCGAAATATAAATAATGACCCTCGTAAGTAATAAGTAATAAGTAATAAGTAATAAGTAATAAGTAATAAGTAATAAGTAATAAGTAATAAGTAATAAGTAATAAGTAATAAGTAATAAGTAATAAGTAATAAGTAATAAGTAATAAGTAATAAGTAATAAGTAATAAGTAATAAGTAATAAGTAATAAGTAATAAGTAATAAGTAATAAGTAATAAGTAATAAGTAATAAGTAATAAGTAATAAGTAATAAGTAATAAGTAATAAGTAATAAGTAATAAGTAATAAGTAATAAGTAATAAGTAATAAGTAATAAGTAATAAGTAATAAGTAATAAGTAATAAGTAATAAGTAATAAGTAATAAGTAATAAGTAATAAGTAATAAGTAATAAGTAATAAGTAATAAGTAATAAGTAATAATATCGAAGATTCACTTATACGAAGAGGGGAAAAATTTTGAAGGCTAAGATAAATTTATTACCACCCAAACCTGGAAAATCTAATAAAAAAAAATTGAAGAACAATAACGATGATGATTATTGAGAAAACAAAAGAAAAATCGTCTTAGTTATGAAAGAAATCCAATCCTTTGATTAGTTTAATAATCGCATTCAGGCATTCTTGGTGTGGAAGTTTGGAGAGAACAAAGTAGGGAACTTATATGAAGAATCCACAATTTGGAATACATTGAAGTACATATATGTTTCACATGAGATACAGGTTTCCTTTCTCCTCTGGAGAGTACCTAACTTCTTGTGTTTTTGTTTGAATATCTACGGTTGACTTTGGCTTCTCCGTCCCGTGCGACGAGGAAATTTTTCTAATAAAATTAATAAAATTAAACAAATTTCTCAAATCGTTTCGTTTCGTTTCAGTCTGAAATAATAATCGATGGTCTATCAAGCGAATCGACCAAAACAATTTCGTAGTTCTATGTGGACAATGCGGTCGGGTCTTGGGCACAACCCTCTATGTTGTTCTTTCATTCGATCCGGTATCCAATTCTCGAAAGGGTATGTTTAGGTTTACTTTGAAGTATCCCTCTGGAGTCATATTATTTGAAGCGGTTGCGTCGAGTGGATAGAATATGCCTCCTGTTGTTATAAAAGCAGGTGTTAGGATGAACACTGAAGTCTACATGAACATTTTGGAGAATCAAGTGATTCCGATGATTCAAGAAAACTCCGATGAACATGAGAATATTTTTTCTAACAATATGAAGCACGATGTCATACCTCTAAGCGGACCCAAATCTGACTGAAGAAGAGCATGTCATTCTGGCCGGAAGATATCAAATGAAACACATTTTTTTGCACAACTAAAAAACTAATGAAGCAAATGGAGCCAAATTTGGCAAGTGAAGATTTTAGGGAACAAGAAATGTTTCTATTATGGTGATTCGACACTCCTCCCCCCTCTCTGAGGTGCTCTGGCTCTGGTGGCTGTCGATTTTCTGCATAACTCGATAAATAATCAAACAAATTGAACGAAATTTGGAAGTTTTAGAGGACAACAAATGTTTCTATGTTGGTTCGACACTCCTCACCCCCTCTCTAAGGGGGTGGCTTCCATACAAACGAAACACAAATTTCTGCATAACTCGAGAATAAATAAAGCAAATGGAACTGAAATTGGAATGTGCGAATTTAAGAGTACAAGAAAGGGCCTGGCCGGGTAAGGGAGTAAAAAGTGCCCCCAAACTAAATCACCAGCTTATGGCAAATATTGTATAGGATATTAAATAAGAAATTTTGGCGGTTTATTTAAACCCCTTTGTGGTTAGAGGTAGGATCTATATTGAAAAACGTAATTTTTGGTTTATTTCACACCATCCTCAAAAACTTCGAGATAAAAATTTGAAAAAAATGAATGTGCATCTTACTACGGAGTATCAAGAAAAATTATCAAAAAATATTTTTATCAAAAATTGAAGCACTAAAATAAAATAATAAAATTTTGAATTTTTTTTATTGGATTTAGAGATTCAGTACTATTCTAATTCATATTCATATGTGTTCCTACGGCTTTTATAGATATGTGTAATTTTCTTCAGTGTTGCGCGGTACAAAAAAATTTTTTTTAAAATATTTCCAAAGGGTCTGGTTGGGTAAGGGAGTAAACAGTGCCCTCAAACCAAATCACCAGCTGTATGAAAAATATTGTATAGAGTACTAAATAAAACATTTTGACAGTAGTACCATATGCAGGGTTTTCCATTTCGGGCTTCCGAAAGTATACAGCCCTGCGCTGACAACCGTTTGACATAGCTGTCAACCAAAGCGTCATATCGTTAGTTGAATGTCTGCCATTTTACAATATGGATCGTTTTAGCATCGCACGTGTTAATATTGTTAAATTATACTATAAAAATGATGAAAAACCGGCAAATGTTTTTCGAGCATTTTTGACGACGGATTTTGGTCGTCATGGACGGCCTACAGAGCACACAATCGCTAATGTAGTGCGTAAATTCGAACAAACTGGATCCGTAGCGGATATTGTGAAACCTGTGCATCATCGTAATGTGCGTTCGGCCGAAAATATTGCTGCTGTTGCTGCCAGTGTGGAGGATGACCCGAATGTTTCGATTCCACGGCGTGCTCAGCAATTGGGCTTGTCAAACACATCATTGTGGCGAATTTTGCATTTGGACTTGCACCTACATCCATAAAAAGTCCAACTGGTACAAAAATTAAAGCATGGTGACCATGGAATGCGTCGGGCATACGTCGATTGGGTGAACGAACAACAGCAGCAAAATGCTGAATTTTCGCATCAAATTTTCTTCAGCGATGAGGCACATATCGAGCTCGGTGGCTATGTGAACACCCAAAATTTCCGTATATGGGGCTCAGAAAATCCACACGTGATTGTTGAGAGGCCATTGCATCCGCCAAAAGTCACTGTTTGGTGCGCATTATGGTCTGGTGGAGTCATCGGGCCGTATTTCTTTGAGGACGGCGAGACGGTAACTGTGAATGGTGAGCGCTATGGCCGCATGTTAACCGATTTTTTGCCACAAATTGAAGATATGGATACGGATGACATGTGGTTTCAGCAGGACGGCGCCACGTGTCACACAACACGACCGAACATGGCCATATTGAGGGACGCATAATTTCGCGTTTTGGTGATGCCAATTGGCCGTCCAGATCATGCGATTTGAACCCGCTAGACTTTTTTTTGTGGGGTTATGCGTTATGACCGTTATGACCGAGATACCGCCCCATATGTGCCGAAAAGTCATTGAAAAATTACCTGTTCCGGATCAAGGTGTGCGAGGAAGCCCTAGGTGGACATTTGAATGATGTTGTATTTCACACATAATGGCATAAACCAAACTTTAATTTGAAATAAAAGTTACATCGAAATTCGAATTCTGAGTGTGTTTTATTTCAATTTACTTTCGGAATTTAATGTTGGAAAACCCTGTATTTGAGTCCTTATATGGTACACCATAGCATCTATGGTGAAAAATGCACCTTCTTGTTTTTTTCACGCCATTCTCAATAGCTGTGAGACAATAATATGGAAAAATACTGAATGTACTTAATAAGGTGTATCGATCATGTATAGACCCTGAAAAAAATCACACATATCTAGAAAAGCCGTAGGAATATATATGAATTAGAATAGTACTGAATCTCTAAATTCCAAAAAAAAAAAAAAAATTTCATAATTTCAATATTTTTTTAGTACTTCAATTTTTGATAATTTTTTTAAAATATTTTTTCGTGATACTTCGTAGTAAGATGCACATTCAGTATTTTTTTTAAATTTTTATCTCGAAGCTTTTGAGGATGGCGTGAAACAAACGAAAAAGTACGTTTTTCACTATAGATCTTACATCAAACCACATAGGGGTTCAAATAAACCGCCAAAATTTCTTATTTAATATCCTATACAATATTTGCGATACAGCTGATGATTTGGTCTGGGGGCACTTTTTACTCCCTAACCAGGCCAGGCCCTTTTTTATAATGGTTTGACATCCCTACCTCCTCTGGAAGGAGAAGGAGGGCCCCATAAAAATATTACACATATTTCAACCAACCATATTAGCAGCTAAACATGACAATTGAAAATTTTCGGAAGAATACGTGATAAGTGTTTTTAGTCCAATGAATGTTTGCGCTATCGAAATTGATCATTGTTCGCAGGTGGAAATGGAATTTCAGGACGTAGTTGAATTTTTATTTCTTCCTGATATTTTTGTACACTACTACTACTACTACTACTACTACTACTACTGCTACTACTACTACTACAACAACTACTACTACAACAACAACAACAACAACAACAACTACTACTACTACTACTACTACTACTACTACTACTACTACTACTACTACTACTACTACTACTACTACTACTACTACTACTACTACTACTACTACTACTACTACTACTACTACTACTACTACTACTACTACTACTACTACTACTACTACTACTACTACTACTACTACTACTACTACTACTACTACTACTACTACTACTACTACTACTACTACTACTACTACTACTACTACTACTACTACTACTACTACTACTACTACTGCTTAGAAAAACTCAGAGTATTTGATGGGAGGAGGGGAATGATTTCAGAAGTGGATAATTGAGACGCAAATATGCTTTTTTCGCACTAAAATGCACATACACCATCGAAAAAAAAATAAATGGACGATAACTTCGTCAAATATGCTTTTTTTCATATACCGCACAAGAACAGAACACCGCACAAAAAAAATCGCACAAAAAATATTCGCGCAGAAAAAAACCGCACAAAAACAGGTTTTACTGTATGTATCTAACATATTCTAATACCAGAAAGCTGGAGCTTTCAACATATATGCATCCCATCTGTATGCGTTGATTTTTCACAAAGTTACAGTATGTCAAAAATCACTTAAAATATTCGACTTCGCACTCTATTGTTTGTCCAGTGTATAAATGTGAATGCTTCAAACGAAAAAAAAATACTGGAAAAGCATTCTTCGAGCATGTACCTTGAGAAAGCGTTCTCAGCTTCCAGGTATGGGAACCCAAAGAAGTGTGTATTATTTTTGTTTTGTTTGTTTTTTTGCTCTCTTGGGAAAAAGCGCACTAAACATCAAACACCCCAATTTTCAATTGACTTAGTTCTGGAATATCATGCTATGTGATACTTTAATTAGATCTCTGTTGCTTCAATAACAATGTTTGGACTGAATAAATGGCCGAAAGTTCAACTATGTGGATTTTGCTATGAAGGTAAGCTGATGCATCTACGAAAATGATGCTGGTAAATGCAAGCAAAACTTAATCAGAATATCAAGTGTTAATGAATGAATGCCAAGAAATGATATAGATAGAAACTGAGTAATCATATATGGTATGGAGAAAATATTTCGGTATTTCAAATAAATTGCTAAAGAGAGAAACGAGTCCATAGAATGTTCTCCAAAATATTATTCAAGTCCAACAAACTGAGAACAACCGAATTCAACTATAAAATATTTTCCAACTGTTGTTTCTCTTAGTAAATTCTATTATGGTGTACCTACTATATTGCTTGGAAATCGTGTGGTTTGTGCATGAAAAACGCATTCGTAAAAATTCAAGAAACTGTCAGGGCACGATAGAATGGGTCATTAGATGAATGCAAATGTTTTCTTACGTTAGCTTTACGTCAAACTTTCGAAAGGCTAAATAATGTGTTGAAATCGGTATGCGCAATTAAATCATTTGAAAATGTTTTGATTGCGTCGAAAAACGATTTAGTCTATTGTTCAAACAATCGCTCTCGTTGATTATAAAATGCTTTCGAAGAGCTGCCCGTCCTGACATTGATTGAATGGCCTGACAAAATACGTTCGGTGCATATCGCGGCGCCCATAGCCAGGGGAAGAACCCGTCGTTGTCACTGTTCTTCCACTAGTCCGATTTTGCTGTTGTTGGTACCGTATCCCCTGCATGCAAACTTGACAAATGAGCGTTATTCACGCTCATTTGCACGTAATTATTCACAACCGGCTTTCGCGGATATTGTTTTACACATTCATGTTTTTTTCTTCGTCTATCGAGTCTGAAGTTTTTCACTTTCGGTTTGATTGGAATTCATCTCCGGATGAAGCAAAAAAGATACACTCAATTTGTCAATAACTTACTTTGAAATTGACTCGTGTTTAAGCTGAACCGTTACTCGATCTGAACCACCGATTGCATGGGGAAAAAAGGTAAACATCATTTCAACGATAATGAGGCGCGAAGTCTTGGCGCTGTTGCTTTTATTTCGCAATCCATCCCCGGAGACAAATCGGTGACCTGTTGGGACGATGAAAAATGGAAACAATACGTCCAACTGGCCCCGGGACACGGTTCAGCGCGCACAGGTACGCGTGCAGCCGATGTCCGCTGGCCACGCTGGGCGTAATTAACGAATCAATCAAGATCGTATGCCAGCCGATCCGTCCATCCGTCAGGGCAACAATGTGAGAGGTCACGGAGCGCTGGATGCATCTTCGCCTCACAATTAACGGTGATTTGGATTTTATTCAAACGTCACCGAATACACTGGTGCACGAAAGAGGCGTAATTATGCTGTAAATATTATGTGCACAATTATTGATTTAACTCACTCACTCTCGGCGGCGGCGACTCGTGGGAAGGTGGGAAAATTGCCTCTTCGGCGAGGGAAGGAAGAACAAAAAAAAAGACAAATCGCTTAGGAGGATGGGAGCGATCGGAGGAACCGAGCGGTGGGTGTCTTTTTGTTTGCCAAGACCAGCCAAGCGTGAAGGTGTCACATGGATGACGACGAGTGCTCGTCTGCATGCGTCGGATGCACATTCATCCGCATTCAGCTCCCATGACCTATCCAAAGACTTTATTTTCTTCGGGTTGAAGACGCAAGACGTCGTGTAACGAAATCGTTGTCTGTGTGTAATGTGGAAGAAGTTCGAATTTATCCGTCGATCAATCATCGAGTGTGCAACGGTCTGTTGGCGTAAAGTGGCAGATATTTTGTTTTTGCGTCGGGAAAACTGTACAGCGTTGCGCGGAAATTTTACAGCCAATTACCGACACGAAATTGTCCTGAAACAGGTCTACAGCAGTCGCGTAGTTGTGGCGGGGCTTCGGGAGATTAATGGGACGATGCTGCCCCCTTTCAGAAGAAGAACGATCTCCGATTCGGACGGGACGGATCTCCATCGGTATCTGGGGGTGCCAACTCGTGAAAACAGGTGAAAAGTGTGATACGAAATGGTTGTTTTAATTGTCATTCATCAAGTAAATGGTATGTGACGAAATAGTTCGTTACGAGTCGGACGGAGAGATGAGTTAATTTGGTCGGCCAAAAGAGCGTCAGAATTGACTGGGTTCGGCCCCAACAGGACTAGCAGGGCGGGTTTCGAGCAATCTGTCATCGGGGGAGATTTAATGATCGAGAGAACAAGTACGTTTTGAATTAGCCATGATCAGGACATTCACCTTGGCTAAAAACCGTCAGGTAACAGAAAATGTATCCAAGATAAAAAATAACTTGTTTTTTTAGTATGAATTTCGGCCTATCCTAGTTGGACCCAACATAAAATCTATAATAAATTTTACAAGGGTGAAAAGTTTTCGAATTGGCAAAGACAAATATAACTATAAACTACAAACTATTTTGGTGACTAAAGCAGTTGACATATCAGGTGTGTGTAGAGATGCCAACCTTCCTGATTTTTCGGGATTTCCAAGACTTTTTGCCACGTTCCCTGATATCCTGACAAACTTTCGATTTTCCCTGACTTTTAGAAAATGATCCTGATTTTTCCTGATTTTTGTACTTTTTATTTTATCAGAAAAAAATATCCATAATAAATACACTAAGATCTCTACAAAAATTCTACTGGTACAATGCTGTACTTAACCTTATAATCATACATATTTCCAGTTGTAAATCGACTGAATAGGTTTTTCCAGAATGAAAATACAGAATCATATTCATTACGCTCAAAATGTTCTAAGATTTTCAAAACAGTGCTGGATAATTTCATTAACTAGAATATTTGACGAATTGAAGGGATTATAACGAGAATAAGTTTGAGACACAACATTACCTTAGTGAGGATGATGTGTATGTAGGAGTCACCGCAAAGTTATAGATGATGGCATTCGTTTCAATGTTTCAAAATTATCCAAAAGAAAATTTTTGAATTCAAAGTCAATATACAGCCATTCCATGTAAAACCGATATAGTGGTTCTCAGATTTTCGTGAAATGTGATAGTTTTGTTCTTTATTGCAAAATATCAGATCCGTATTTTTTTATTTTTTTACTAGGGTGCTCATTTCCATTTGGTCCGAAAAATCCATTTTATCGCCTTTTTTTCTCAAAAATGACTTTTTTTTCATAACTTTTGAGTGACTGGACCGGTTCAGATGATTGATATATTAAAATAAAGCTTATTCCTTAGTCTTTCTTGGAAAAATATCACGCTTGGCAAACATTTGGGTTTAGTTCTCATAATTATTCATTGTATTTGTTTTTTGTTGTTTTCATGGCTCTGGACTAGAGGACGCTAAATTTTTTTATATTTTTCCTTGAATGCTGAGGATTTTTCACATAACATATCCAAAAATCAGAGATGTGATTTTTTTTTCATTTTTTTTTTTATTATTATTTTTCAATTAGATCGATTTTCCCCCTTTTTTCCACTTCAAAAATTCCATGCAATTGCCATGCAATTGAAACACAAATTTCTGCAATATTCGAAAAATAATCAAGCAAATAAAACCAAATTAGGCATGTGGAGGTTCTAGGGTGCAATAAATGTTTCGATGGTGGTTAGACACTCCACCCTCCTCTCTAAGGGGGTGCTGCCATACAAATGAAATACAAATTTCTACATTACTCGAGAATTATTCAAGCAAATAAAACCAAATTGGGCATATGGAGGTTTTAGGGGGCACGGAATGTTTCTATGGAGAACCGACACTTCTCCTCTCTCTCTTTAAGGGGAAGGTCAACTAATCGAGTGAATGGAGCCGAATTCGGCTCCATTCTTAAGAGGGGGAGGGGAGGGTGCTGAACAACTCGAGAACTAATCAAACAAATGGAATTAAACTTAGCATATAGAGGTTTTAGGGACCGATAAACGTTTCCATGGAGGTTCGACACTCCTCTCTCCTCTCTAAGGGGAGGCTACCACACAAATTTCTGCATAACTTGAAATTTAATCAATCAAATGGAGCCAAATTTGGCATGTGAAGATTTTTGAATATGAGAAATGTTTCTACGATGGTATGACACCTTTTCCTCCTCTGAAATGGAGAGGGGGTCCCGTAAAAATAATACACATATTTCAACCAAACATTTTCCGACCAAACATGAAAATTGAATTTTTTTTGAATGTGATAAAACGCACTCCTTTATCGTCTTCTATCTATTTAAATAAAAATGGATCACTGAATGGGTTGATGAGAGCAAAACTCGAGAAAGGAATTGTCCGATTTAGGGCTGTCTTTATTCTATCATATTTTCTGTATCAAACATTTATTCCAAGTAACGGAGAAACATGTTATTGGTTGTGATTGTGGTTGAAAAATCTTGAACGAGAATTGTGTCTGAAAACAATCTGATATTATAATGACGAGTTTTGGTAGAAGTACTAGAAATTTTATAGTAAAAGGTAATTCTGAAGGGTAGATTGGAAAATCAATCAATGAACAGTTCTGCGATTGGACCTATGCACGTGCGCTTAGTAAGAAAACGTGAATGTTATAACGAAAAATAAATTTTTGGCGGGACGAAGTTTGCCGGGTCAGCTAGTCTGCCTTGAACGGAACAAGAATTTTATGTCTCGCTTTCAGGAAGGCTAATGCACTCATTTCTGATTTGGAAGAACGAACTAATTATCAAATAAATTTAAAATTTTAACAGAACACGTTTACACCTTGTTAGCGAATACCTAATAACAATGAGATTTATGTTCTGCGAAAGTGCTGTAAATCAATATTTGCACTGATGTTTGATGTTTTAATGTATAATCTTTCAGAAAAACACAAAAAACTTATTTATTGTTCCCAGTATTAAAAAAAAACAACATCAAGTTCAATTGTCCCATGATGATATTCTAGGCATAACTGTCTCACCATGAATTTTTAAGCCCGTAATCAAAATTGATCGATTAAAGCGAGGTGATCTTTTCACATTTTATTGAAAAACAGTTTACTGCTTCTAAAAAACCCTGTGTATTGGTAAACGGAAACGTTTAAAGCTTCTGGTAGACACATATGCTAGAAAGCTTTGATTGCGTTTTTCTCAGTTACTGATTTTGGAACATGGGGCAACTATGCGTAGAATGGCAGTAGTCGACAGATAAAATTGAAGCCAATGAGCTAGTCTTTTTTGAAAAAAATATTATACTTGCGAAAAAAAATGGATCATTGCATTACTTTGATATGTCGATAATTTGTCAAAAAAAAAGGTTGAAAAGATTTTTTTAACCATCGGTTAACTTCGAAAATTTATAACTTAAAAATGAAAAAAACCACATCTCTGATTTCTGGATATGTTATGTAAAAATTCTCAGCTTTCAAGAAAAATAAAAAAAATAAAGTGCCCTCTAGTCCAAAGTCATGAAAACAACAAAAAACAAATACAACCAATAATTACGAAAACGAAATCCGAATTTTTGGCAAGCGTAGTATTTAGTAGACTTAATAGACTAATTTTTTTTTATTTAATTTGATATGACGATCATCTGAATCGGTCTAGTAGTTTAAAAGTTATGAATTTTCGAAAAAAGTCATTTTTGGAAAGAAGGAAAATTTTGATTTTTTGGACCACCCTAAAATGGAAATGGGCACCCTAATAAAAAAATTAAAAAATACGAGAGTAATATTTTGCCATAAAGAACAAATATACCACTTTTCACGAAAATCTGAGAAACCCTATATCGGTTTGGCATGGAATGTCTGTATACAGGTCTGACTCGATTATACACAGTTTGGATTTTTTTTATAATTTGTAGAGTGGTTAGAGAGCTTTAGTTTAATTGATAGAAACAATCTAGCTTAATATAAATTATTAGGATAAATATAATAATAACACATTAAAAACTATTAACTTTTGAGTTTTTCACTTCCAAAATGTTATTAAAAACCACTAATTTAATTCTTCTGTTATTAAATCCTGTACTAAATTTTCTCATATTTCAAATGATAGCAATAGAGTCGTCTTCCGTAGCATACTTTTTACTGTAGAGCCAGTTTGAGGCAACAGTGTCCGAAGCAAAAAAAAAAAATCTGTAGTCCTGTCATTGTTGAAATTCGAACATATGTGTAGGAGGATTTTTTACATCAAATATCGTCTATCACTTCCTGAGGGAATCTGGATAAATTAATTTTTTTCTTGTGAGAAAGGTGTTTTCTGACTTTAAGGGGAAGGATCAAAAATCAAATTCCTCTTTTATTTTTAAAAAACGAAAAATACATGCAAAAAAAATGAATAAAAAGATATGTTTTTTTTTGACTCGATTATATAGAGAATTCGATTATATACAGTGAAAAGAAATCAAAAACTGTATATAATCGAGTCCGTCTTGTGATAAGAATTATATAATCGAACCAAATAACATCAAAATTTGAAAACAATTTTCAATTCTTCTTCTGCTGATATGCTTTCCTCATTTGTTTGAATAATCAGTCCAATTCATGCATGCAAAATGCAAAGGAATTCTGAATATAGATTTTTCTGTAAATGACTGTAGTATTGTAGGTTTTGAGGAAATAATATTAACGATCAATATATCTAGCGATACATTGGCTTTTCCACTTCTGGAAGAATTTATACCATGCTTATCCATTTTTCCACATTCCTCAACATCTTCAACAAAACCGAAACGTTGATCAACAGATACCTGCAGATACCTAAAACCACCGTTCCTGTGGATCTGGCGACACCTGGTTACGTAAACCGTGGGACCTAAACAATTTGACCATAAGAACCTTTAATAGATAGCATTTCGGTTTGCGACTCGCTTCAAAAACGTAACGAAAATGCCGTTTTGAAGCAAATCGTGACGGGAGATGAGGGCGATTACATCAGTGTTGAGTGGTTGAAAACTTGGGGTAAGAGGAATAATTGGATAACCCCAAAGTTGATCTTCACCCGAAGAAATTCATACCATGTGTCTGGTGGGATTGGGAAGGAATTATGTATTATAAGCTTTTACTAAGCAACCAGATAGACGGCGCCAGTGGTTGTGTGGTTAGCGTAACAGCCTCACAATCCGATCGGCCTGGGTTCAATCCCAGCTGGCGTCGTTGGTATTTTCTGAGGCGAAAAATCTCTGGTTACGTCTTCCTTCGGAAGGGAAGTAAAAGAAGTTGGCCCGGCTCATGAGTTGTTGAGTCTGATAGGTAGGAACAGGTGGAGTCGCCTCCCTGATGTCGGTGATTGGCACTGAAGTAGCGGAACTAGGCCGACGAAAAATAAGCGAAGATAAAAAAAAAGCAACCAGTCGATACATTCCTTCAAGTACTGCTTGTAATTGGACAACTTAAAGGCAGCAATCCAGAACCAAAATCCATAATTAGCCGATGTGATAGGCGTCCTGTTCCAGCAGGGGAAACGGTAAACTTCATGTCTTTTAAACCACTCTACAAATTATTTTGGAGTCTGGCAAGGAAGTGCAATCCCTCCCATCTGAATTTACCGGATATTGCACCTTCAGATTATTTTAGGTTTAGGTTCAGGTTCAGGTCCCTGCGAAATTATCTTAAGGCCAAAAATTTCGACTCTATGGACAGAATAGAAAATACCGTGAAATGTTTTCGATGTGAAAGTAAACATATTCTGTGAGGATAGATTTATTTAGTTTCGTGAAAGATGGCAAGTGATTGTGGAAAAAAATGTGTATTCAGCTGTCTATAAAAATGATGCTTTTGTTTTCCCAAAAATCGTCACGAACTCATTATGACCTATCCTGATTTCTTCCTGATTTTTATTCTCACTTATCCTGATTTTGAAAAATTATAGTTGGCAACCCTGGGTGTGTGACTTGAAATTTTTTGGTCGTTTTCGATGAAGAAAACGCATAATTTTCTAAAGAATGCTTGAATGTTTCTCCGTGATACAATCCATTCGCTCTAAAATTTACACTACCAATCTTCTACATCAAATTCACAAATCATCCAGTGTCTAATGCGGTCCTTAGGCAGAGTAAAAAAAAACATGATATCAGTCACGTGACCGCCCATGTGTCAGCGCAATTCGCGAAATTCAGCATGACAACCTTGTCGTTATATAGCACTTGCAACTTACACCAGCGTTCCCATCGACCCATTTTTCCGGTCGCACTTATCGTGTGAAACAATTGAGCAATAAATTCGATTCGTTCCGATCATCCTCGGGGAATTCGACACTTTAACGCCGCCAATCCGTCGAGAGGGAGACTCACTCGTGGTCCTGCTAAGGGCGATACGACCGGTGTGTGTGTGCCGGTTTGGGTGGGTGTGAAATTGTCGCATCATCGACGGGAGACGCTTGCATGGTGGCAAGTGCCACCTTCTCACTTGTCTCCGGATGGGATATCCATTGCAGTGGGAGGGCGCGCAATTTGTCTGGCCACGTGGCATCCCGTTTGCCGAGCTAATTTCCCGAACAGCGCTACTGATTTGAAAGTAATTGCCGGGGCGGGTTTCCATTTCTCTAGCCATTAATCCACATACTGCTCGCCGGGAGAACTTCTCTTCCCGGAAGCAGATGAGGACAAGTGAAAAAAAAAATGAATGCCGTGTGGATGTCAGGAGAGTGTTTCTGCAAACTACCAACAACGATGTGTCGTTGAAACAAAGGTAACATCGTTATTGACAGAGCACGGCGTTAGAAGTCAAGCATACGGAGATTCATGTAGGTGATTTCCCGTCAGGTGCACAACGACCACTCTAGGTAGTGTGAAATTACAGGTCAGAGTGACCGTTTCGTAGCGATCGAATCAAATAATTCAATTAATAAAATTTTATCACCATGAAAGCATTCCCGAGTTGCGTACGCTACCGTCTGGGTATGGGGATTGGAGTGCTCAGACCTCCAAAATGGCACATCATCACTGCGTTCCAGTCAGCTAGTGTACACCGTGATCCACCGGGGTTGAAATTGAATCCAGTCGAGAATTTGTTTATTTTTCTGATGGAGATTCAAACTACTTGCGCCAATTATCACACCGAATGAATGTCGGACGTCGTGAATTCCATCAAGATCTATAGAGGGATGACCGTCAGAGAAGGGCTTTTCTGTAGACGAGAATCATCGCCATCGGTATAATGAAATGCTTGATAGTACAGGATTATCCAGGTCTTCCGAAAATGAAACAAAATATTGTTTTCTTGTTGTTGTCTGAACAATGCGAACACTCGAAAATCAAAGTTCACCACGGGATGGCTTGCACGTCTAAATTCTCTGGAAGTCTTTTTGCAATCTATTTCGAATAAATATTGTTATTAAAATTCCAACTGAGGACTGTTTTCCTAATGTAAAATCAAGTAAGTTGGTTATGGCCAGGGTAGAGTCATATTTTTTTGTAAAAAAAAATAACAGGCTTTACACGTTGTTCAGTTTTGAGACGATTGATCTTGCCGAAATAAAAACCCGAAATGACCTAGCACAAGTTGTATAACATTCAAATTTGATAACTGGTGAAAATATAGAGCATCATTTCCCGATCTACATCGTTTGTACAGTAAAATGTGCCGCTGCCGCTTCTGCTGCTGCTACCGCTACATGCTAAAACGATGGTCTTTGCATATGAGCTCTGCTTCGTGGTTGGAAAATAAATGTATTTTCGGAAAGAAACCGCGATTTTTTTTTCGATTCGACTGACGATTAAATCACATGGGAAGCGACCTACAATAAAATTTTTAGCTTGTATTCGAATCATATTCCGTTGTTACTCTGGTTGCTTCTTTTGGTCGAAACCATTCGAGAAGCACAAATGGTGATAAATAAAATGCTATTCATTGTGATAGACGGGTAAAAATATTTCCCATCAATGGATCCAAACATCTTTGCGATCTACTAAGCAATCCTCGAGTTATAAGCGATCGAAATCTTTCATTTTTTCCTACTTGTTCAGTGCCTGGATTTTCATTTTACCCCCTATATCTTCAAAAAATGTAACGTTGGGAGAAATGTATAATGCTCAACGATGGCTATGATGAAAAATAAATACATTATTTTGAAGGTAAAGATTTATGTTTCAATTTATTTTTCACCCAATGTTGCTATTTGTTTTTGTTCGTTTTCTACAAGTGTGTGTGCATTACTTATTAGTCCACCCTCGTATTTTTTAACACGCCTATACTGCCGTTCTACGCATAGTTATCTCATGTTCTAAAATCAGCCATTGAGAAACGCATTCATAGTTTTCTAGCATGTTTGTCCACCAGAAGCTTTAAACATTTCTGTTTAGCAACACACTGGGTTTTTTTATAAGCAGAAAACTATTGTTCAATGAAATGTGAACAATAGTCCCCTCATTTGAATCAATCCATCTTGGTTACGGGCTTAAACATTCATGGTGGGACAGTTATGCCTTGAATATCAACATGGGACAATTGAACTTGATGTTGTTTCTTGAAATACTGGTAACCAACAATAAGTTTTTTTTGTGTTTTTCCGAAAGATTATGCATAAAACATCTTTTTATGAAGAAGGGAGCGATCTGCAACACCTTTGCAGGATATAAATCTCATTGTTATTAGGCATCCGCTAACAAGATGTGCACGCGTTCTGTTAAACTTTTTTTTATTTGCTTGAGAATTCGGTCTTCCAAACCATAAATGAATACATTAACCCTGCTGAAAGCGTAACATAAAATTATTGTACTTGAACCGATTTATTTGATATGGATCTACATAAAATACATGGTGAGACAGTTATGACAGTTATGTTGATATTCTAACATGGGACAGTTGAGCTAGCACTAGCAGCACCTTTCGAAGGGACGGCCGCGAATCCATCATCGATGTAACTTTCTGCAGTCCATCACTGGCGGCTAATACGAAGTGGAGAGTGTCGGAGGGATACACACACAGCGACCACCAGGCAATCCTGTATAGTGTCGGCCAACGGAATCCCGCAGCGGTACGGAATACAAAAACCTTTGAGCGGAAGTGGAGGACAAAGGTTTTTGACAAGGAGCTTTTCGTCGAAGCACTACGCATAGACAGCAGAACTCTTAATCTGAGCGCCGACGGGCTGACAGGAACATTGGTGAGGGCATGCGATACAGCGATGCCGAGAAGACTGAACCCGACGAATGAACGACGTCCAGCCTACTGGTGGAACGAGACACTCAGCATCCTCCGCGCTAACTGTCTACGAGCCAGAAAAAGAGTCCAGCGGGCACGAACCGATGTAGAGAGAGAGGAGCACCGCGCGTCTTTCCGAGCGACCAGAGCCGCCTTGAAACGAGAGATACGTAGGAGCAAATCGAACTGCTATAGGGAGCTGTGTCGAGACGTCGACGCAAATCCTTGGGGTGAAGCATATCGAATCGTGATGGCGAAATTCCGTAGTTCAACGACTCCCATGGAATTATGTCCGGAAAAACTCGAGGTCATTGTGAATGGACTCTTTCCGCAGCACGACCAACCGACGTGGCCACCCACACTGTACGGTGAGGACGAAGCAGAGAACGCACAAGTCACCAACGAAGAACTCATCGCGGTGGCAAAAGGTCTAAAGTTGAAAAAAGCACCCGGCCCCGACGGAATCCCCAATGTGGCCCTGAAATCGGCGATCCTTGCTTTCCCCGACATGTTCAGGGTGGTGCTGCAGAAATGCCTGGATGACGGTCTCTTCCCTGCGGAATGGAAGATACAAAAGTTGGTGCTGCTCCCGAAACCAGGAAAGCCACCTGGAGATCCAGCGTCGTATAGGCCTATTTGTTTGTTGGATACTTTGGGAAAGCTCTTGGAAAGGGTTATTCTCAACAGACTGGTGAAATGCACGGAGGATGACCACGGATTGTCGAAAATGCAGTTCGGGTTCCGGAAAGGAAAGTCGACAGTGGACGCTATTCGGACAGTTATCGAGAAAGCTCAGGTCTCGCTTAAACAAAAACGAAGAGGCGACCGTTACTGCGCGGTGATTTTGATTGACGTGAAGAACGCCTTCAATAGTGCCAGCTGGGAGGCCATCGCCGAGGCGCTACACAGATTGAAGGTCCCTAGCTACCTGTACAGGATACTGAGGAGTTATTTCCAGAATCGGATCCTGGTATACAACACAGACAGGGGACAGATAGTGAAGAATATCTCGGCGGGAGTTCCACAAGGCTCCATCCTAGGTCCTACGCTTTGGAACACGATGTACGACGGTGTTCTAAGGCTGAAGCTACCCAGAGGTGTGGAGATCGTGGGCTTCGCGGACGACATCGTAACAACGGTAATCGGCGAGACGCTTCAGGAGGTGGAAATGTTGGCGACTGAGGCTGTAGACATGATCGGTAGTTGGATGGACAGCGTAAAGCTCCAGATGGCACATCACAAAACCGAGGTGCTGTTAGTGAGCAATTGTAAGGCAGTGCTGCGGGCAGAGGTATCGGTCGGAGGACATACCATCGTTTCGAAGCGGGCGGTGAAGTACCTCGGAGTCATGATCGACGACCGGCTGAACTTCAACCAGCACGTCGACTATGCATGTGGGAAGGCGTCAAAGGCCATCAACGTGGTGGCGAGGATCATGCCAAATAGCTTTGGCCCAAGCAGCAGCAAGAGGCGTCTCTTGGCAAGTGTATCTTCGTCCATACTGAGGTATGGTGGCCCTGCCTGGTTGGCGGCTCTGGAAACCCACCGAAATCGGAGGAAGCTGAACAGCACATTCCGACTCATGGCCATGCGAGTCGTAAGTGCTTATAGGACCATTTCGACAGAAGCTGTGTGTGTAATCGCCGGAATGATTCCCATCTGCATCACTCTGGCGGAAGATAGCGAGTGCTACAAGCGACGGGAAAGCAGAGGTATCCGGAAATTGATGAGAGCGGAGTCGTTGGACAAATGGCAGTATGAATGGGATACGGCAGAAAATGGTAGATGGACGTACAGGCTGATACCGGTACTTTCGACCTGGTTGAACAGGAAACACGGTGAAGTTAACTTTTACTTGACGCAGTTTCTGTCTGGGCATGGCTGTTTCAGGCAATATCTACACCGGTTCGGGCACGCAGTTTCACCCCTCTGTCCGGAGTGTGGAGATATGGAGGAAACACCGGAGCACGTCGTTTTTGTCTGTCCCAGGTTCATCGAAAGGCGCGAGGGGCTGCCTGCACTTCATGTCGAGAATATTGTGGAGGAGATGTGTCGCGACGAGATGATCTGGAATGCCGTGAGCAGTGCAATCACACAAATCATGTCGGAGCTGCAGCGAAGGTGGAGGGCTGACCAAAGTGCTGACAACGTCCGACGGTGAAAGGTGAACAACGGCGACGGCTGTTGCAAGAGATGGTACCTCACGAGAGTAGCTGTGACGGGGTGCGCGTTGTGTTGGAGGGCACCACCTAATCGGCTCTCCGCTGGGAAGAGAAATCCTGCGAGGGTGACTGTGACGGGGCGCGCGTCAAGTTGGAGGGCGCTTCCTAATCGGTGCACGTCTCGACAGGTAAACGGATACTGCCGCGGAGAACAGCAAAAGGCCTACCTGACAACGCCTGATCGTGGCCTGGATGGAGGAACACCGCGAACATTTCGAAGGAACGAGCATCAAGGATGAAGCCACGATCAAAATGGTGAATACCCCACGAGAGTAGCTGTGACGGAGTGCGCGTCAGGTTGGAGGGCACTGCCTAATCGGCGCTCCGTTGGGAAGAGAAATCCTGCGAGGGTGACTGTGAAGGGCGCGCGTCAAGTTGGAGGGCGCTTCCTAATCGGTTCACGTCTCGACAGGTGAGAAACCCCGCGAGGGTGGCTGTGACGGGTTGCGCGTCAAGTTGGAGGGCAATTCCTAATCGGTACACGTCTCGACGGATAAATTCAAAATGCCTGCGAAGAGGACATCAGCGCAGTGGAATTAATAACGAATGGAAAGAAAAAAAATATTGAGAAAAAGGGAAGGACAACGCTAGTTTGCGTTGAAAACTCGAGAAGTGCATGAGCACAGCCGCCCCCTGAAGTAGTCGCCTAGATGTGGTCCCAGGGGGAATAAGGCAACGAGTAGAGGGCTTGGTTTTTGTGGGTGCGATCCCCACTCGACGTCTGGGTTAACCCTTCCCAGGTAAGGCTGGTAGAGCGTTCCTCACCTCTTTAAAAAAAAAAAAAAAAAAAAAAAAAAAAACAGTTGAGCTTGATGTTGTTTTTTTTTAAAAACTGGGAACAAACTAAAACTTTTTTGTGTTTTCCGGAAGATTAGGCATAAAAAACATGGTTTTTTGAAGAAAAGTGAAAATTGTCAAAATGTAACATGGGACAACTATGTGTAGAACGGCAGCATACTCGTGCGAAAAATCTAAACTCGTGAACTCACAAACTGTGCGCGTCTCTGTAATATTGCTATTGTTTATTTTTAGGCGTTATTGTTATTTATTCAAAAAAAAAAAAAAGATATAATTGAATAAAAAAAAATTTCTTTAACTTCATTCAATTTTAATTCATTCTCGGTGTTGTCAGACCTATGCGCGAGTATAGGAAGGTTAAAGCCGATCAGCGTCTCAGAAATCTAGCAACTGCAGGGAATGAAATCATCCAGCTTTGTATCGTTTGCCTCGTATTGCATTTTATTGATTCATAAAATAAAACTTGTTCTCTACATGAATTTCGGAAGTATTGAATTATATCAAATGTTTGACCCAAAACCAAACATCAAAACAATTCGAAATCGAACGGGTTGCAAACTCGTTAGATTTTCGTACGAGTTTGGTCGAATAGAGTGGATCGAAAGTGTCAGAATGCTAGATTGGTTACTGTAGTGTATTGCCTACCTTGTATCAACAAGCCATTGCAACATACCTCTTGACTCACACCTTGTACTGCTCCACATTCTCATTTACCGATGCATACCTTCTGTATTCATATACATTGATGGATGGACTACGGGCTGTCATTTAGGCTACAGGCTGATTTAGACGATGCCAGTCAGCGCTCCAGTTGAAGTATCCAGTGAATAGAGAACAGACACTCTGTTCAAGTTAGAGGCCAATTACTTGTTCGATACTGGTACAAGTAACTTGGACAGAGTGTCTGTTCTCTGTTCACTGGATACCTCAACAAGAGCGCTGACTGGCATCGTCTAAATCAGCCTTACCAGTGTCGCGGAGAACGGACACGAATCTTACAGTTACTGTCAAAAATTCTGATTCGATCGGATTCTAGAATAGAGTAGTGCGGGGCAAGGATGCGCACGGGGCAAAAATGCGCATTGGCTTTTTTGAAGCAAACGAGCATAAGATTCTACAACAGTGTATTCGTTTCATACATTATTATTACACACATTATTACATTATTTCATGAAAGTTTTTGGAGATGACGATTTACTTACCTAAAATAACTGGAAAGTTCGAAACCACACTGTCAAGGAAATCTTTATTCTATAGTAGATGATAGTGCTTATTCGTTTTATGAAAAAGTTCAAGAGCTTTTTTGAAAATTCGATTATTTCAAAAATTGCTTGTGGGGCAAAGGTGCGCAGTGGCTGTGGGGTAAAGGTTCGCACTAGCGTTTTGCTCTAAAAAAATTTATAAAATGTTTTCAACAAAATTTTTAACGGGACCCACAGGAAGAAAGCTGATTTGATGAAATCCAGAAATGCTCAAATGACCCGGCAGAGGCTCGGAGTCTCGAAGCATTGGATTGCGGCAGACGTCGGTATTTCTGAATCAGCTCTGAGGAAGAGGCTCATATCAGAAAGTGATTTACGATTTGAATCTTCTTTTATTGACATTTCTACTTCTGCTGGGATGTGTCAGCGAGCATCTAGGGCGGTTCAGATAGGTATTTACGAGTGTCTGAGGATCTGGCGGATCACTGCAGGGCACTGTACAAAGCTTTCTACGGTATGACTCTCAAAGATTTACGGCGCCTTGCGTTTGATTTTACAGAAGCTAATAACCTCCAGCACGAATTCAACCACATTGCAAAACTGGCAGAAAGAGATTTTGATTCCAGCTTCATGAGGAACCATCGTTTGTCTCTTCGAACCCCACAACAGCGCAACGAAGCAACAGCGCTCCAAGGCAAAACGTCGGAATCCTCAGAACCGAAATCGAAGATGAGGAATGAAAATAAACAATTGCTTAAAAATAATTCAAAATGAATTTCAAATGAAAAATGTTTTTATTTTAATTTATTTTCATGTTTTCACAATAAACTTCAAAAAAATATTGTTTTTTTCAATAATGAGTTTCAAATAGATCAAGTGAAGGTAACTATGTATTTAAAAACTTGATCTATATAAATAAAAATGATTTGGTGTCCGTTCCTCACGATTTAACTCAAGAACGAAGAAACAGATTTAAACAGTCAGTACAGGACTGATGCGTCTTAGTCTGCATCAGGTTTATATGTCAAAAAAGAAATTATAACCGCGAGTATAGATTACGCACATAAAAATAATTTATGTGGGAACTTGAGTGTTCGAAATGATTTATATCAATATATTTATTATGGGTGGGACGAAGTTCGCCGGGTCAGCTAGTTTGTTAATAAAATCGAATTCTGTTTCAAATGTTGGACATTTTCGGATATCTTATATTGTCAGTCTCCTTCCTCTCAAAAATTTCCACGTGGTATGTTCGACCATAACACCCACTCTTCTCCACCCATAAGAAACCATAGAACACCCCCCTCCTGGCTACTGGACGGTGCTTACACTCTTTAGTAATGATGTTTCTCCCGCTTCTGCTGATAAACCATTTATTATCAGTATAAGTTATCTCAGAAGTTCAATTCAATAAGAGCGCACCTTTGCCCCGTGCGGTGCGCATTTGTCTTTTTGTATTAAAATAGGTATTTGTCCAATTACAAACACAACTCGAGAAATGCTTGTACTACGTTTCGAAGGTAATATATATAGTAACAATTTGGTAAGCAAACGGCTTTTATTTCGAGCGTTATTTGACGACAACAGTTAGGTGAGTACCTTTGCCCCGCATTACTTTAAGGGTGAAGAATACCCGATTATGGCCTCTCATTGTAATCATTTCATAAAAAAATAAAATAAAAACAATATGTATGTTTGTAGAAAAATAGAACTAAATATGTATTAAAGTGAACAATAATTCAGCAGATCCAAATGAAATTATCCTGAAAATACACATTCTAGAAACATACATTTTCGATTTGGATGAAAGTTTGTGTTTGTAATCAGAAGAAATATGCGTTTTCCACAGATATTAGCACTATCTCTGAAATTATAAGCCATACTAAAAAAAGAAGAGTTATAGAGAATTGTTGTTTGAGCGTAGAAAAATATTCACTGAAAAAAAGAGAATTTTTTGAAAATTTTCCACGAAAAATCGAGGTTGTGTAGAAAGTTAAAAAAAAAATTAGATGGTAAAATTATTTTTGACAAACTTTGTAGAACAACGATTTGTTCTGTTTTTTTAAACATAGAATTTTTGTATATTAACAATCAATTTTGCATATTTTGACCAATTTGATGAATTATGATACAAAAATTATGATACAATGTTTCTAATTTATTGTATTTTTATAGCAAATATGCCCTTTTCATATTGCTTATAATTTCCAACATGTTTTCCAAATACACAATTAGGGTAGAATTATATATTTGGGAGTTACAGTAGAAACCAGTTCAAGACATATCGTTTAATATGAATCGTAGCGGCATATAAAAAATCTTTTTTATTTATCTTACCTTACCTTTTAACATATTATTCGTGCTGCGCAATCAAAACACTAACACTTAAAGTAGAATTGAATTCGCAATAACTTGTTCAAACAGAGCTTAATGATTCAATCGGATGTTACAGGTGCAAACATAATTAACATGTTTACGTTATAACTAGATTGTATCTAAAGTCAGATATTATTTAGATACTATTGTTCTAAGTGGCTTCTGGTGGCGAAAGTGTCTGGTTGCACCCCCTCACTCTTCGCTATCTGTATATTGTGTATGTATGATGAAGTATTTGTTATTGTAGGGGTGTTTAAAAAAAAGGTGTACAGTGCGGACTCGATTATATACAGTTTCTGATTTCTTCTCACTGTATATAATCGAGTAAAAAAATGTTTTCTCATTCATTTTTTGGCATGTAATTTTCGTTTTTTGAATATAAAAGAGGGATTTGATTTTTGATGTATCCCTTTAAAGTCAGAAAACACCTTTCTCACATGAAAAACATAAATTTATCCAGATTCTCTCAGCAGGTAACAGACGATCATATTTTATGAAAAAATCCCACACATGTTCGAATTTCAACAATCACAGAGTTATAGAACTTTTTTTGTTTCGGACTCTGTTGCCTCAAACTGGCTCTATATTACAAAGTATGCTACGTAAGACAATTGCTCTCATTTGAAAGACGAGAAAATTTAGTACAGGATATAATAGTGGAACATCTAGATTAGTGTATTTTAATAACATTTTGGAAGTGAAAAACTCAAAAGTTAATAATTTACAATGTGTTATTATTAATTTCTTCGTAAAAATTTACATTAAACTAGATTGTTTCTATCAATTGTATTGAAGCTCTCTATCGCTCTCTTTCTTCCTTAATTTGACTTGACACCGCAAATGGGAACGAGAACGGAAAGGAGGGACGAAGCCGCACACACAAAAAAAAAACTGTTGAAAAACTCGGTCTTATTAAAATTTCACACTCCAACGAGATAAAAATATTTATGTGGTTGCACATATCTTTTCTTTCCTTTCACTTGCCTCCGACCCGCCGCTCCACCCCGCTCAGCGATATGATGGAAATTCCAACTTTGTGCTTACTTTTTTTTCTTTCTTCCTTAATTTGGCTGCAATATCCATATAAATAATTCCTGGTGAAAATACAAGCAAAATCTTCAAAAATGCCGATGTTTACCCCACTGCACATGTAATAGCCACTTAAATTACACATTAACGTTGAAAGGTTACATTTCTTATTGAAATAAGTCATATTTGAAATATGAAAAAAATATTTTTTTCCAAAGTGTATATAATCGAGTCCAAAATTGTATAAAATCGAATCACATATAATCGAGTCCGACCTGTATTTCAGTTATTTTTCTATCCCATCTGTTTATTTTATTAGGCTCATTTGGCAATACAGCTGCAAAAGAGCCGAATTTATTCGTGTACATTTTTATCGTAAGATAATTCTGTTATATATCACACAGTAGCCATTTTAGGCGTAAGAGTATTCCTATCTTATCGATACACATGTCGGCTTTTTCGGCGTAAAAATATTCCTATTGTTATTATTTCGTATTTAAGTTATGGCAATTTATATTTTTTTGTTAATGAAAAAATAAAATTTTTTCAGTATATATTTTTTTCAAAACATTATTTCGATACGGTTCATAGTTTTTGAGAATAAATTGATTAAAAATTTCTCTTATCAGAATCGATACGCCAAATGTTTACCATGAGGCCATGAGGCATAATCCTGTGGAAGACTCATATTTCCTCTAGTCTAAAACAAATAAAAGTTTCCATCAAAAACTGGACTCCACTGTCGTCGTATCATTGTAGCACGTCCTGTAGCACTAGTCTAAACGTAACCGGACCATCATGCGACTAAGAGAAGGGTAAAATTCGCCTGGTGAGTTCATTTTGAATATAATGATTAGTAAAGTATTCTATTGTTGTAGTAGAAGAAAATAGTTTGTGTGTAATGTTATACTCGAAATGTCATTGTTTTTCAGTTTTTGAGGCTAAATTTCACGTTGATTTGAGTACGTCGACCATTGTGAGTGTAATATAAGACATAATCGTACGACGAATGATAAACAACCTGAAAATGCGCTCATAATGTTCAGTGATTCTACGAACAAGAGTATCTTCGAGAAAAAAAGTAGCAGCAGCAGCAGAATCCCCGCCACTCGCGTCTTAACTAACCATTTTCGAAGCAAATGAACCACGGAATAAATTACGACCCGTTTCCCGGGGAAGGGTGATACCGAACCATTAATCATCGGCCAAGACGAACTTCATGACAATTTAATAGAAACATCGAAAGGCACAACGAAGCGAGCCAAATCCTAGCTGATGCTGAAACGACGCGAGAAGATGGAATGTCAGAAAATCGCTCAGCTAGACAAATCAAATAAAAACTGATTGATCTTCGATGCTACGCTGTTAGCGTCTCCTCTTCTTCGCCGAATCGAACGCTGGATCTTGTTTCAATTCGTTCCGATTCAGCTTCTTTTGTTCAGTGTATCTGTATGTTTTCTTTTTCTTTTTTTTTATTCGATGTATCGATGCAACTCTATTTTGTTTATTGTTCGTTTTATTATGTCATATCAATCAGTTGGTTCAGTAGATTGAATTTGATCTTTTGACTGATTTGGGTTGGGTTCGATTCTGTACTACATGTTTAGAACACAACTAAATTATGTACCAGTCGAATCCATTACGTAGAGTAAGTCTCGACCCTATGAGCGCTTTCCGGCGACTCGTCAAATCCTCACTCTCCCCTCGGGTGGTAAAAGTTAATTGTAATTACAACAGTTACACAAATTACACTTGTCCCCGGCACATAAGCACCGAAAATCTCCAATCTGGAAACACGATCCAAAACCGTCAAGTGATTTTATTATTTTCTCTAATCTGTTTAATTCTTTAACCCCTGCCAGGCACGGATACCCCGGATGCTCGTGTTGCAATTTGTGAAACCAACACTGGAACTGCGATAACATCATCAAACCATCGTACCAGCGGAAGGTTCTGTCGGCCACGAAGGGGAGGAGAAACACGGAAAGCAGCAAATCCTTATATTGTTCGATATCACTTCATCCCCCTAAGGATTCGGCTAATGATGTTGTTTTTATTAGTCAACCGGGTGGTTGTGTACACAGCGAGGAGGAAGCGAAAAATTGAAGTGGATGCTGTGCACGAGAGGTTCTGTAGAGGACCCTTCTCTGGGAAGAAAAAATCGAATATCTACGTACATTGCAGCATAGCATATCATACAGAAATCGTAATTGGTGGTCCCTTCATTTCATCTCGCTGCGCATGACTTTCGCCACATGTTTATAGCTTAATTAAATCCCAAATAAATGAATCAATCTCCCATTTATCACTTCCTCGTTTGTCTCTTCTGCGCGCCAGCGGAGTGCAGTCCCACAACCAGTCAGTCAGCAGCATATTTTTAGTAACTGCCTAATTTACATGAAAATAACTGTCAAAAGTGCCATAACGATATCTTTCAACTCTGGCGCTCGTAGCATCCGAATCGTAAAAAAGGCAGCATCACGCACCGCACGAAGAACAATCGAAAACAGCAATAACAACAACATCAATAACAACACCAAAGAACGGAGGAAAAAATACCACCGGGCTAGTTTTGGAAGACAAGGGAAAATTGAAACAAATTTAGTTTTTTCCCGGCTGACAGATATAGGCGAAACAGAAACAAACAAGAGATAACAAGATGATGCTGCCAGCAGACTAGAACATCCGAATACTCACGCATCCCGCTCAGGCGGAAGAAAACGAAAAAAAAATCACACCCTGCTTAAGAACCATAACATACCGGAAAAAAAAATACAGACACTACCCGAGATCCGAGAGCAAAACCTTCGCCCAACAAAATTTATGCTTTTGTTTGCTACTGATGCATGCGCAGAACCAAACTTGACACCGCAAATGGGAACGAGAACGGAAAGGAGGGACGAAGCCGCACACACAAAAAAAAACTGTTGAAAAACTCGGTCTTATTAAAATTTCACACTCCAACGAGATAAAAATATTTATGTGGTTGCACATATCTTTTCTTTCCTTTCACTTGCCTCCGACCGGCCGCTCCACCCCGCTCAGCGATATGATGGAAATTCCAACTTTGTGCTTACTTTTTTTTTCTGCGCCATCCCAGAGCGAAAGAGATAAGATGCCACTTCTTGGTTGGTCCTTCGCGTGTGGAAGCCATCATATCGAGTGGGATTTCGTTTTTGTTGTGACCTCGACTGTTCCCTCGGCGGCAGCCAGTATCATCTCATCGGTATTAACCAATACACAAACAGGTCGTAAAACGTAGCAGCTCTCGTGCAGGACGCAACACATGAGCTGCAAGAGTTAGGATCAACTGCGTCCGTGGAATTTCCGCACAGCTCAGTGGTGTTGATTATCCATTTTTTTGTCATTACAACGGATTTTATAATATTATTTTGACGTAGGATTACGACTTTCGGAAACAAATAACATATACAAAACAATATAAAATGTCCGATTTCAAACGCTTATTGCATAGTCGTTTCATGGTGGATTGATGAGATTTTTGCTTCATTTCATTTCCTGGTAGGTTTACGACATTTTTGCACCAATTGATCTGGGCACTTCATAACAATTCATTATAATGGATAAAAAAATATATTTTATGAGACCAATTCGCAATAGAAATCTTTGCTCTCAGTTCGTCTTCACTCTGTAGAAATAAGAATACGGGACTGTGCAATGAAATAAGATGATGATAATCTAACCTCATACCCCTACAAAGGTTTGAGCTGGACGATTCATCTTTAAGATAATTATGAATTTCCGGATATACATGGAAACCAGTATGCAAAACAAACGAACTGGTTTTGTTGCAGACTAAAGGGCCTGGCCGGGTAAGGGAGTAAAAACTGCCCCCAAACCAAATCACCAGCTGTATTGTAAATATTGTATAGGATACTAAATAAAACATTTTGATAGTAGTACCATATATTTGTGTTCTTATATGGTACACCATAGGATCTATGATGAAAAATGCACCTTTTCATCTTTTTCACGCCATTCTCAATAGCTTTGAGACAAAAATAAGAAAAAATACTGAAAGTACATCTTACTATGGTATGTCGATAAATATCTTCAAACAATTTTTACATCAAAAAATCTAATAATAATAAAAAATAAATACGCGGTACAAAAAAATATATATATTTTCTGGCATTTAGAAATTTTGAAAAAAAAAGTAACTTTGAGACCCACTTCTGCTCTAATTTTTATTTGAATGTGTTCGTATGTGTCTTTTTTTATACATGTGGCATAGTTTTTCCTGAATTTTTAAGAGCATTGCGAGACACAAAAATAATTTTCTTCATCGTCTGTATTATTTTTTTTATTTTCTTAAAATCGATTATTTTATTGTATTCGTGGTTTTCAATTGTAAGATTAAAATAAAAAAAATATAATAATTTGGATTTTCTAAGTGTTCTTCTCATTAATCCGAATGAACTTGCCACAAGGACTTTATTTTTTCTCACAGAGCTTTATCGTACTGCTGACTCCTATGAATTTGGTAAACCATCTAAATCCAATGTAAAGATAATCTCATATATTTTAAGATACGAGACAAAACAAATCTTTGTACAGCACAATGCTATAACTACACCGACAAAATTTAGAAACATGAAAAACAAAATTTAAATAAATATTAGAGCAGTACTGTCTCTCGGTCTCTAAATAAAAAAAAAAAAAAATAGGCCAAAGGCCAAAAAAGTTTTTTTTGCGCAATCCTTCTAAAAGTTCAAGAAAATTACGCTACATATGGAAAAAATAACACACACGAACGCATTTGAATCAAAATTATATTAAAATTGGGTTTCAAGGTAATATATATTTTTTCAAAATTTCGAAATGCCTGAAAATATACATATTTTTTTGTAGCGCGAAAAACACTCTAAAAATTCTGAGAAATCACATTTACCTCAAAATAGACGTAGGAAGAAATTTCAATATTAACTAGGGTAGTACTGAACCTCAAAATCTACAAAAAATTAAATTTAATTGAAAATTAAAATTGAAACTAATTTAATTTTTTTTTAATATTTGATTTTTCGATGAAAAACTTGTTTGAAAATATTGATCGATACACCTTAGTAAGATGTACTTTCAGTATTTTTTTCATATTTTTGTCTCAAAACTATTGAGAATGACGTGAAAAAAAACGAAAAGGTGCATTTTTTTTACCATAGATCATATGGTGTACCATATAAGGACTCAAATATATGGTACTACCGCCAAATTGTTTTATTTAGTTACTTGTACAATATTTTACATACAGCTTGGTTTGGGGGACTTTTTACTCCCTTACCCAGTCACATCATAAAGAGAAATATAAAAACAATATTTTTTGTACTGCGTAACACTCAAAAAAATCTGAAAAAAAACACACATATCTAGAAAAGCCGTAGGAACACATTTAAATATAAATTAGAGTAGTACTGAATGTCTTAATCAAAAAATTTTTTTTTCAAAATTTCAATATTTTTTAGTACTTAAATTTTTATTAATTTTTTTGATAATTTTTCTTGATACACCGTAGTAAGATGCACATACAGTATTATTATCAAATTTTCATCTCGTAGCTTTTGAGGATGGCGTGAAATTAACGAAAAAGTACGTTTTTCACTATAGATCGCATGTTAAGCCACATAGGGGTTCAAAAAAAAAAACGCCAAAATTTCTTATTTAATATCCTATACAATATTTGCCATACAACTGATGATTTGGTTTGGGGGCACTTTTTACTCCCTTACCCGGCCAGGCCCTTTGCTATCAATAGAACAACGGGCAACAGGCAAAAACTGAAAAATTGAATTGTCAAGGCTTGTCAAGGTTCTATTAGAGACTCACTCTGAGATCTGGCATAGTACAGAAAAAACCTCGACATCTGCTAATGCGATAGTTTACGAGTATTCGGTAGGGGCTATCGCGAGCTCAATTCCGGTTTCCACTGTAGATCCTAGAAAATTTCATTGAACATCGGTTTTCGCCAGTGTTCAAATCTAGATTGTCTATGCCTACAGAAACGCGCGCGTGGCTCAGGCGATTGTATACTGCTTCTGTATGTATTTTTTAACTTAATTTAACCCTCCACAATCCAACCCTGCCTTTAGACGGACTTCACTTTCCAAATTATTCAGACATTATTTTCAATGTTCACCCCCACTAGAACGTCTAGAATATTCTCATCTATCAAACATACAGCATTCTGCTAGGAGTATTTTATGTTGAAAGTCGGAAATTCGAGATAAAAGTGGAATGGGTTTTTTTAGACAAATAAAAAATTTGGGTCTTAGAAAGTTAAACAACAATAATGTGTAAAAATAATCATCATCATGTCTGTACGAAACTCGACACAAACTTGCACTAAACTATTTTACTTCGGATCTGTGGTAGAAAAAGCGTCCGATCGTTCCAAGCGACTAATAACTACTGAACTTTATTTGTACGTACAAATTTCTTTTCTAGGCTACTGGTTTATACATGTATGTAGTGCCATCTGAGATACCGTTGCAGCCCCTGTGTGACATCCAAAGTGCAACACTTTTTGTCGCACACGAAAGTGCTTTAGGTTCCATACGAATGCGAATCAATTTGTTCAAATTGAATATACAATTGTTCTGCCTTACTATAACCCTTTTGATGGTCAGGACTATAGACGAGAATTCCATGATTGTTCCAATTTCTATATAAGAAGAGAGCGTGTAGAAAATAAACCAGTTCTTTTTATCTCGAACATTTACGCGTGTTATTACAATCGATTTCCGATCCCACGAAAGTCTCAATTAAAATAATTGTATATATTCTTTTTACAACTTCTCCTCTCTACTGCTCTGCCGGCACTAGGGTAAGCTGACTCGTAACTGCATATGGTTCGAACGATTGTTTTTCCTGAACAATGTCAATAAAATAAAAGAAGATTCAAATCATAAATTACATACTGATATGAGCCTCTTCCACAGAGCTGATCGACAAACACGAAGACACGAAGCCTCTGTTGGGCCATTTCGGGCATTTCTGGAGTGCATTTCTTCAAATTAGTGCTCTTCTTGTGGGTCCCGTAAAAAATTGGTTGAAAACATTTTATAATTTTTTTTGAGAGCAAAACGCTGGTGCGAACTTTTGCCCCACCAGCTATTTTTGAACCAATCGAATTTATTAAAAAATCTCTTGAACTTTTTCTCAAAAACGGATACGCACTATTATCTACTATAGAATGAAGGTTTCCTTGACAATGTAGTTTCGAACTTTCCAGTTATTTTAGGTAACTAAGTCGTCATCCCCAAAATTGAAAAAAAAAATAATCAAAACAACACAATACTCTTCTTACATCATAACTTTTTGCGCTTTTGCACTTTTGCGCTTCTGAGCTGCTGATGTGATAATGTGTCAAACATATACACTCCCATTTATCCCGCGCGGCGAGTGACGTGAGATTGCAAAGTTTACTACTTTATTCTGGAAGCCACCTTACTTTTTAGCTCCTATTTGACACTCGAGTCGATAACAAAAGAGGACACGACATCAAATCTCACCTAGTGATGAACTATAGTCACGCCATTAGCCTACGGGAATGCAGTCACTTGAGCCATCTCACGTGATCCTCCGCGTGGAATAAGGGGGACTGTTGCCGAATTTTTATGCTCGTTTGTTTTAAAAAGGCCAACGCGCACTTTTGCCCCGTGCGCACCTTTGCCCCGCACTACTCATTTGGGATCGTTTCATAGAAATCTTTTCAGAGCAAAACGAAAAAATTGTTTCTGCACCCTTTCGAATGACAATGTATAAACAGCGTAATTGTATCCAATCCAACACATATTGAATTTTTTTAATACAATCGCTCAATTGAAAAACTGTAACAAATTCGTCACAAGAGTAACACATAATCTCCCCAAAACAACCCACAGCATTCGTCATTTGTTTCCAGTAGGAGTCGCTAGGTTCCAATCATTTTTGAACCAAACAAATCATGACACCAACCGCCGCTGCTCGGGAAAAGCAGCGGTAGGAAGTGATGCTTCGTTTGCTTAATCCCTGATCCCTGAGCTGACATCTCGCCTTCGCACGGTGGAAGTGAAATGTTAAGATCCTGTGTCGGTGCGCACTCACACGCAGTACGCGGTAATCTGATGCCTACTGCTTCCCGACCCAAATAGGCACCCTTAATCTTCGCCCTCGAGAAGCTGAGTGTGTGTTACTTCATCCCGACCAACGTCGTGGTGGGTCCTTACGGTTACGAGAACAGTGCCTAGTTCGACACATTTCGCCAAATTTCGTGCCAGCGACGAGTCGTGACAATAAACCTTAACGGATGGGATGCAGGCGGGTCAGACAGGGGTACACGAAAAGGGCGACATAATTTATGGGCCTTTTTCGCACTCCGCCGTATCGATTTATGATTGCAAGACGCGAGGTTTTTATGCTTTTTTTTTATCTCGCCTGTTTGGCCCCGCGCTTGCTTGCCGAAGTGCGAAAAAAAGGTCTCTGTGCGAAAAACGTGGCGCTTTCCGGCTATGAATCGCTAAGCGCCGAGGATGAGATTTAGCTGCGAAGTAGCTGTGAAGATCTCATTAGAGTGGGATTACTGTTTTCGGGAGGCTGCAAAGGCTGACTTGAGAAGCTTCGGAGTTGGAGTTTATGTTTTATGTGCCGGATGGCAGTTTATGTGCGCTGATATGTACGTTGGAGGGGTTTATACCTTTTCGGTGGATTCATTCGTATTCCATGGAATTTGCATATAATCTCAAGTGGCTGTAAAGTGTTATATTCAAATGGAAACTGGCAAGTAATTGAACAAATTGTAATTCTCTTTCCATCGGATTCTACTAAATTGTTTCTTCCAATTGGAATTCAGTGCAATTTTACGCTTTACATCATGCTCAAACTAAAAATAAAAATCTTCCCATGAACACGAACAAATAACCATATGAGGGTCGCACCAATAATTCACCACCAAACATTTTCTCGACATTTTCTCACCGCCTAGCGGCAACAATTCAACAGGGATCATTTATATCACTTGCTCGTATGCTCCATAAATCAATCCGGGGTTACATATTGAATCAATTGATACCTCGCACCGGAGACTTGTCTTTCCCCCAACATTGAAACGCGTGGCCCGATCATTTTCCCATCTGAACTGAACTGTGAAATAGAATCTATATTGTCAGAGAAAAATGTACACCTCACGACGGGAACAAGTGCCATAAACAAATTCCCCCGAGGGCACAACAATCTATCCCAGGCAAGGGTCCAACAACCCGACAACCCGAGAGGCGGAATGATTCGAAAGCTCTCAATTATCTCGAACGCGAGGCGCTCGGAACAAGTGCACCCTGGAAATTAGCTAAATTGATATAATTTATCGTTCTGTTTTCCCTCGAAGTTTTTCCTTTCGTTCGTTCGGTTGTGCGAAATTCTTCGTTTCGCCAGAAAAACCAACACGACGTGAGCGCGGGGGTTGATGGGAAATTTTATTCGCCCGAGATCGTAAAAATAATTCGATATTGAGAAGGAGAAAAAAATCGAAAGCACTACACAAAGGATCCAATTCGGTTGAAATAAAAATAGATGAACGAAGAGACGAGTGGGAAAAATCGGCATCAGCCCGAGAAAAGATCGTAAAAATCAAACTATACCGAGAGATTTCGAATGATTTCGCGTTTTTTCCCTCGATTTGTTAAGGGGAGAAACGTTTACACGAGCCACCAAAACGGAAAGCTGAGGCAGCAGCAGCAGAATGCTAAACTGTGATTTTTCTCCGCTTCTGCAGCAAAGTCTGCACTTTCACCCACACCCCCTGCAACAGTTTTAGCTGATTGTTATTGAATTTTGCCAAGTCGCTCCTCGATGATCTCTCGACTCTTCGGTCGTATCGCCCCCTCCTCCAGCTTCCCTCGGTAGTTAGCCAAATCTTACCCTTATTATTGGGAACGAATCGCACGGAAAAAAAGGCTGCCATGACTAATTCGATTTTATCGATTTTATGCGGTTTATAAAATTACCGCTTTTATTGTTCAAACTTTCCCACTTGGCTGCCAAATTGAGAGAAAAAATGAACACGCATCTTTCGAACTTGCAGAAGCGTGCGTGTGCGTGAGTGTGGGTGTGTGTGCGATGGCGGGTGGGATGATCTGGTTTGGCCCATCCAGCTTTGGCTAGAAATTTGGGGAGAAGCAAAGAGGCGGGATAGATAATTTATATTAATGATTGGGCAACTGGTGCAAGTGATTGGATTCGAAGTTAATTTGCTCCGGATCTTCGCAAGACAACGAGCCGGTTTATTGAATTAGAGCGGAGCACATCACTGTCAGGGCATTCGGAGCCAATAGTAAAACGGTAGGAGTGATGAGGGGCGTGAAGGTTTAGCCGAAATCAATTAGTTGAACCCACTGATTGTATTGATACCATCAATAGCTGCTGTTGTTTGCTTACTGGAGGGACGAGTCTCGCGGAGGTCCCGAGGCAAGTGGTTGATTACTGGACTTTAGCGTTACAGCATAAAATATTATGTGAGTTCCGAAAACATATTTCAGGATACATAAATATGGGAAGTAACTCGTAGCATTAATGAATACTAACTATTTTGCAGACTAAATTTATTGTATACAAGATGACCCGGCGGACTTTGTCTCGCCAAAATATTTTTTTAATATTACTTCTTTCACTGATGTTTTCTTACTAAGCGAACGTTCGTGGGTTCAATCGCAGACCACTTCATTGATTAATCTTTTAATTGGCCCTTTACACTTTACTTTCACTATGAATTTTCTATTACTTCTACCAAAACTCGTCATTATAATATAAATTTATTTTCAGACACAATTTTCGCTTAAGATACTTGATTCGCTTGTAAATAACATGTTCCTTCGTTACATGGAATACATGTTTGATACTGATAAGCTAATTTACATTCATAATTTTTATATTCAAAGCGCGTCATTCAACCTGAGAATTTACACAAATATTTCGTATTTCACGTAATCTTTTCTTTTTACACAGGTGACTCTATACTTATATCATCACAATGAACAAAGCAGAAAATTAAAGATGTTCTTGTGTAATTGAATCATACACAAACACTCTCGACCTAACGGTAGGAAAATCGACTTTCATTTACAATTCTCCCTCCTTCTCCTTCTCTAGATTTCGGGTGGAGAAAAAAAATCTCTGCTCGCCGACTGAAGAATGAATATTTTGTTGTTGGGCGAAGTTCAGATGTTAAGACTTTAAAACAAAGTCATTTCTGGAGATAAGGAGAAAAAAAGATTTTTCGGACAAGCCTGAAATGTAAATGGCAACCCCAATGAAGAAATTAAAAAAAAACGTGTCTAATATTTTGTGATAAGGAGCATATTTACCAATTTTCACGAAAATCTGAGAACTGCTATATCGGATTGGGTTTGAATGGCTGTAATTAGGGTGGCAATTGATGTATGGAAAAAAACCATCATCGAATTTTAAGAACCGACCATGTACATTTCGTTTATTGGCCCAAAAAATGACCTGTGCAAAATTTCAGTTCAATCGGATATGACTTAGGGGTGCCTCAAAACGTGCCTCAAACAAAGTACATTTTTTTTTCGATGCAGTTAATAGGTTGCCAATGAATGTATGGGAAAAAATCGACCCTAAAATTTCAAAAAGTTCCCCTATACAAAATGTTTACCACCTCGAAAAAACACCTTATGCTAAATATCAGCTCAATCGGACTTGAGGGAGAGTGTCGCAAAGCGGTCAAAGTTTGAGTTTTTCGAAAATCGAAACTGACTGTCTTGAAATTGAAACGTCGAGATCCAGTGTCATTTCGAAATATTTTTTTTTGTCAAAAATTGACATTCTGAGACTTATTTTTTTTCGGAGTACGAGACGAAACGTATGGTTTTAAGTGCCATTAATAATAATTATCTCGATTTTTCATTCAGAACTTGTTGCGAAATGTTGATGTGCACGATAATATACCCTATGCAAAACATTAGCTCATATGAACTTCATTTATTAGTGTTTCAGCCATTAAAATTTGAGTTTTTTGAAAACCGATAAATTAGCGAAAATCGGGGGTTTTAATTTTTTTATGTCAAATGTCTTAAAATTGCATGACACATCGAGATTTACAGTTATCTAAAAGAAATTGTTATAAATCGACTTATAGGATGGAAAAACGACCAAGTGCCAAAAAAATTTTTTTTTTCGAAACTACAGTAAATATTGACAAGTAATGCAATTTTAAGTCATTTGGCACTAATTTTTTTTTTCTGAAAACCCCAATTTTCGCTGATCTTTCGTTTTTAAAAAAAAACTCAAATTTTTACGTCTGTGACACTAATAAATGAAGTTCAAATGAGCTAATATTTTGCAAAGGGTATGTTATCGTGCAAATCAACATTTCGCCGCAAGTTCTGGAAATTGAGATAACTATTTTTATTAGTATCCAAAACCATACGTTTCGTTTCATATTCAAAAAAAAAACTTAGTCCCAGAGTGTCGATTTTTGACAAAAAAATTTCGAGATGACACTAGATCTCGACGTTTCATGCAATTTTAAGACATTTGGCATCAAACATTTGTTTTTTCGAAACCCCGATTTCCTTAACTCCCCCCCTTGGGTGATATTCGGATTTTCAAAAAACTAATATTTTGACCGCTTTGCGCCGCTCTCCCTTAAGTCCAATTGAGATAATATTTGGCGTAGGATGTTTTTTCGAGATGGTGAACTTTTTTTATGTGATAACTTTTTGAAATTAGATATGACCTATTTCATTGGCACCCAAATGGACATATAATGGGGATGATATGGACAGGTTTGAAGCGTAGAGGTTTATCGATCGCGAGAGGAATAACTTTATTCAACCAAGGTCAGTTCATCACGAATGTGCGTTAAATGATGAAAAAAATCGAATAATTCCACCTAGAAGTCATATCGTGCTTTTCGGTAGTATAAACGGACATACCCTCAACTATTTTGCTTTTGATTCCAATCACCTTCTAAACAGTCCACATTTGGCGATTTCATTTCCATTTATAGACGCAGGAATAGATGAAACAGACTTTATCACATCTCACTCCCGCTGGAAACTGTCCATCTTACCCCACCAGTACAGTTATATCAATAATTTTAATTTTTAAATCAAAAATGAATTTACTTTTCCGTACATACCTAATATCGCTTCTCTGTTAACTCACAAATCGAAAAATAACCATCAGCGATTTCAATTTTGATATTAAACCACTCAAAATGCTTAATATCGAACCAGCTAAAATTAAATCCACACGCGGAATCATGTATGATTTTCGGTTTTTGTTTCCCTTTTCCACATCTGATCAGTATTCATTGCCATAGGGTGGCTTAAATATTATTGAATAACATGTAGAAGGTGTTCTCATTAGCAGAAATCTGAAATTCAAAATGTAAAATGTAACAAATCAACACCCTGTCCATATTATCCCCCACTGTCCGTATTACCCGCGGTTCCCCTTCATGATAAATTGTCGATTTGTGAGTAGAGGAAGTGGAAGCATAGCGGTCACCCTAAGGAAAATGCCCATCTCCTGTGTTCACGTATCGCTTCAATTTCCGTTTTCTGAAGAATATTGTAGTTTAATTCATTGCAAACGGCTTTTACTTTAAACATTTAGAATAGTACTTTTTTCATCATTTAAAAAAAAACAGTTGAAAATTTGACCATTTCTTAGACGTGGAGGTAAAGTGGTCACTCGCATATATCATGCTAAATGGGATAGATTTAAGCTGACTTATGCTCTTTATGGACTTTTTTTTGGCACCATCCCAAATGAAATGAGAAAAGAAAACAGAAAGAGATGTCTGCACGCATACATAAAAATTTTTAAGCTTTTAAAACAGCTCATTATTTGCGCATTTGACTCTTCAGCATACTAAATGGCATCATTTCTGTCAAAGATGACATGTTTTCTGCCAATTTGTGTTTGGGTGTTAGGAGGCTTCAAAATTTGCACTCGCCTCTAACACCTCAAACATCATAATTATTTCTATGCGAATTAATCGCCGAGATTAAAAAAAATATGTTCACTTTACCTACAATATTTTATTTCGTTCGCGGCGAATAGAAGTGAGTTATTATTTTTTTTTAAATTACGCTACGTAGGATAATTCGTTGCTTCCACTTGAAAAATGGGAAAATTTGATAGCTGTTGTGAAACTTCCAAATAAGTAGATTTAAGTAAAATTTTAGAAGTAATGTTCATTACTTTATGCGGTTTATAAAACCGCTGCTAGACCGCATAATTTTAAATTTTATCCAACATTGAGAATAAACTTGAATGTTTCTATCACCCAAATTAAAGTTCTCTAACCTCTTTATAAATCGTTCTTAGACACCCAACATCTATCTTTTTTAATATCGCCACAATATAATTTTGAAGAAACCCTGGTGAATCTTCAACTAGAATCTACCAAAATCAGTATCTTTAATCAACTGTAGAGTAGTGCGGGGCAAAGGTGCGCATTGGCCATTTTGAAGCAAACGAGCATAAAATTTCGACAACAGTATAGTCGTTTGATACATTATTACACCAGCAGCTCACACATATAAAGAAAGATACATTTCACGAAAGTGGCAAAAAGTTATAAGGTAAAAGGAGTTTTGCGATGTTTTGATCTAATTTTTTCAGTTTTGGAGATGACGATTTACTTACCTAAAATAACTGGAAAGTTCGCAACTACACTGTGAAGGAAACCTTCATTCTATAGTAGATGATAGTGCTTATTCGTTTTTGTGAGAGCTTCTTTTAAAAATTCGATTAGCTCAAAAATTGCTTGTGGGGCAAAGGTGCGCAGTGGCTGTGGGGTAAAAGCTCGCGCTAGCGTTTTGCTCTGAAAAAAAATTATAAAATGTTTTCAACAACATTTTTAACGGGACCCACAAGAAGAAAACTGATTTGAAGAAATGCACTCCAGAAATGCTCAAATGGCCCGACAGAGGCTTCGAGAGGGAGTCTCGAAGTGTCGGATTGCGGCAGACGTCGGTATTTCTGAATCAGCTCTGAGGAAGATGCTCATATCAGAAAGTGATTTACGATTTGAATCTTCTTTTATTGACATTTCTACTTCTGCTATGAGGTGTGAGCGAGCATCTAGGGCGGTTCAGATAGGTATTTACGAGTGAGCAGTCTGAGGATCTGCAAGCCACTGGACAAAGCTTTCTATGGTATGGCTCTCAAAAATTTACGGCGCATGGCGTTCAATTTTTCGAAAGCCAACAACCTCCAGCACGAATTCAACAAAGTTGCAAAACTAACAGGAAGAGATTTGGCTTCTAGCTTCATGTGGAACCACCGTCTGTCTCTTCAAACCCCACAACAGCCCAACGAAGCAACAGCGCTCCAAGGCAAAGCGTCGGAATCCTCAGAACCGAAAACCAAGATGAGGAATAAAAATTACCAATTGCTTAAAAATAATTCAAAATGAATTTCAAATGAAAAATGTTTTTATTTTCACCATACATTCGCGAGTATAGATTACGTACATAAAAATAATTTCTGTGGGAACTTGAGTGTTCGAAATGATTTATATCAATATATCAATTGTGGGTGGGACGAAGTTCGCCGGATCAGCTAGTTTGTTAGTAAAAACAAATTCTGTTTCAAATGTTGGGCTTTTTCGGATATCTTATATTGTCAGTCTCCTCCCTCCCAAAAATTTCCACATGGCATGTTCGACCATAACACCCACTCTTCTCCACCCATAAAAAACACAGAACACCCCCTCCTGCCTACTGGACGGTGCCTACACTCTATAGTAATGATGCTTCTCCCGCTTCTGATGATAAAGCATTTATTTTTGGTATAAGTTATCTCAGAAGTTCAATTCAATAAGAGCGCACTTTTGCCCCCAATATAGGGCGGCGGTGCGCATTTGTCTTTTTGTATTAAAATAGGTATTTGTCCAATTACAAACACAACTCGAGAAATGCTTGTACTACGTTTCGAAGGTAATATATATAGTTACAATTTGGTAAGCAAACGAAATTTTATTTGCTTTTATTTCAAGAGTTATTGGACGACACCAGTTAGGTGCGTACCTTTGCCCCGCATTACTCTACTCATAATAGCCAATCGATTTTCACTTTAACGTTGGATTATTTTATTTTCGCTTAAAATAAGTCGTATGTGAAATATTTTTTATTTTTTATATTTTTTTTGAACTGTGAACTGAGTCCGACGCTGCATATATTTTGCACTTTGTAATTGTTCAGTCCGAGAAGCGCACTGAAAAGGGAAACGAATCAGATCATAAATCCCACCCCTTTTGACGTAGAACTACGTCTTTCATGAAGGGTGCCAAATCAGAAAACAGGTCACGTTTTTATGAAATAAAGTTAACGTTAATAACTATTTTTGCCATGAACGGATTTTGGCGATTTACATACTAAATCGGAAATTCCCTAAGATTTGTTTAATATGCTATACATTAGAATCCCTTGGTTTGCATTTTCTGTTCGTTATTCGTTATTCGTATCGTGTGTTTTTCTTCCCGCGTCATAAATTGGACGCTTCGCGTAGTGTGTGATGAGCAAGAAGAAGAGGAAGGCAGGCTCGAGCTCTGCATAAAACGAACGCATTGCTAGGGACAATGAAATTTCGAGGCAAGCGTCAGCTAATGATGCACGCGATATTGGTGCAGTGAAAAGCGCTCGCACTGAACCGAGCCTTCGCGAGTGTGACACCGCATCGATCAACAGCGAAGTAGGCGATTTCGGCGCGTCGGTCGAAAATGTAAACGCCGTTACCCAGGTAGTAACCAAAATCAAGCTCCCCCGCTGGTGGTGTGAAGGCGGTCGCTCTTGACAAACTCATCAGCGAATTCGCATCGATGGCTGTTACAGCAGAGTACAAACTGTGTGGCATGATTCAGCCTTTTTCCAAGCAGTTAACATTGTTTGTTTTCCGTCATCATAAGGGCTTCTTTGGTGCCTTTGAGAATGCATCAATGCATTAAACTGACATTATGGCGAAGCAGGCGTTGAGGTTGTGCTTCAAAAAAATATTTGGGGAATACCAAGCAGGTTGAATGTCTTACTGGAATGTTATATGTTATTTAGGTTCGCGTGCCAGTCACAAAACTGCCTTCAACTAGGATTGCATTTGCGCTAATATTGATCATAATGAAGCATTGCTACTGTTTTCGAGGTTGTTGATATTAACAAAAAGAGTTTACTTCGCTTGTTTAGTCAACGAGAAAGTAAATGTCGTTCTGGAATTTTGTATGTCATTAGGTTTCGCTTGCCAGTAGCAAAAATTCCTCCACTGAGGGTGACAGCTGCGCTTCTCTCGAGCATGAGAAAGTAATGGAACTTTTTTTTGAGGCCAGTAATATTAACACATGCGTTTCTTTTGAGAATAGCGCAAAATGATAAGAAGTGTTTATATTCCTAGTAGTTTCAAGCTATCAATGTATGGCTCTGTATACATGCTATGGTGAACGCTTGTTTGGCGCTTGGTGTACGTTGTACGAACGATGCCTAGAGGTGCGATTCCTCTGAGGCAATCTCGTATCTTGGGCACAACCTCCTATAACTTTTTTTTTCGTGACGCAACAGCCGAGCATAAAAGCAGCCACCCGACCGCGCGGATGAACAGTATTCATTCAACCATCACCAAGTGCAAATCGAGAACACCAGCAAGAGGAGCAAACGCAAGCAGCCAACACATCATCGCAAGAGTGCGATAAGACGAAGAAGTATCAGTATCGCACGAGCCGCGATGACTGTGTACCGGCAGCGGCAAGAATAGCCCCAACATCATTAGCCTAGTGAAGAAGAAAACACCAAACGTTGCAAGAGAAGCAACAGCAGTAGCATAACCTCAACATCAGTAGCAGTATGAAAACAATTCAACCACATGAGCGGGGTTACAGTACTCCAGTAGCAGAATAGTGGCACCTTCGCATGTGCAGCAATGAAACTAATGCAACCAAGTGTACATATTGAAATGAGTGAATTTAAGAAGAATAAAATGTAGGGGAAAAGGGGGGAATTTGGACCACCTAAGCAAATCGCCTAATATTTCCAAACCAATACGGTATAAATAAAAAATGTCACATTGTATACTGAGCTACGCTTGCTTTCTCTCAACAAATAATGTTTAATCATTATATAAAGCTTCAATCTACCAAATATATCATAAAATAAAAGAGATGATTTTTGGACATTAAAATTAGATGCGGGGTGATTTGGACCGTCTGTGGGGTGATTTGGTCCAGTGTGTGTTTCTTCGAAAAAAACATACTTATGTTTATGTAAAGTATTTTGGGATAATGTTACAATCAGTAACAATGTTTTGGGATCGATACCAGGTGTCTTGGCCAGATTCCAGACCAGAAAAGTCGGATTGACACCATCTCGAATTCTGCATGAATCTTTTCACTGTTGTTCGAGCATTTTCAAACACTTTTGATGCTTGGTCAAAGAAAATCCGTTGTGTTGCTGTGTTGCTCTTTCAAGCTCCTCTTTCTTCCAACGTTGTCTGTCCATCCTCTTTTTGTAATTCAGCGGCATCTGGAATCAATTAGACCAAAGAAAAGTCTCAAACCTGTAGAACCAATTCACCCCACAGAAACGTGTCCATGTCACCCCATACAACACGCAAAAATTAAAATGCAAATAATTTCATTTATTGCTATCAAACTTACAGTTTCGCTTCATCAAATTGTTCCTCTTCTGTAGGTGAACAGAACTTTACTGCACAATACCCGAAAAGTTCGTTTAATAAGCGGGAAAAACCCTAAAACCACTATCGGAAAACTCACATTTTTTGCTGTGTTTATGCTACCGTTTCCCTCTACTTGTGAAGTTTTACCAAAGTATTTTTACTTTAGGTACATACGGTTCAACAATAGAAGGAAACGACATTATAAAAAATCCAAGTTGAGTCGTAATTTTTGAGATAAAGGGGTGGTCCAAATCAACCCGTGTTACTCTATATAGCGTAAAGTTCTCAAACATCATGCGCCCACCTTGCATTACTCTGACCCAGATCCAACAGAAAGATTTCCTAAAACACATCCTTAAAGAGTAAAGAGTTTACTTGCTCTTTTCAGAGCATGGAGCGGAGCCACAGGGGCTCCCACCCAGAAGAGTAAGGCGTGAGGAACACAAGGGTTCCAACCAGACATATACAGTCCACCCCACAGTTCCCAGCAGACGGAACAGTAATGTTCCAGTAATAAAGTGTTTTATATTCAAATTATAATCATGAATAAATATATGCAACTATGTGTTTAAGATGTTATTTCTTCTTTATAGCCCATTAATTTTGCAACAAAGTAGACGAATATCATAATTAATATAATTAAAAAGAGGTCACTATTTTTGAACACTTTTTTTTATAGAAAAGCAGTTTCAACTAAAATTGGTCAACCGTTGAGTCAATTACATCCTCGAAGTTCATTACAGCTGGATCGTTGATTACACATCTCATAAAATTATTTTATCAACTCCAGAAACAACAACTCCAACATGAGCCAGTAATTTATGCACATTTGCAAGAAATAAAACTTTAACATGACACGCAGCAGCAGCAGCATACATTGTTTCGGCAGTTTAGTTTATGGCATGAGAAAAATTGCCACAAAAACGGCCGGGACGGGAAGTCATTAAATTGAAACAAATGCCATCATAATATCGGTTGCTGGGCACCGCTCGCGAATCCAGTAAAGACGCGATACTGTTTATGGTTCCATGAACCGGGAGTCCCCATCCAGCCTGAGGGGAGTTTGCGGGGTGATGGGAACCGCTTATAACACACGATAATGACACTGAGAATGTGCTAACAAACATGTGATTGCAATTTTTCATGCCGCTTGGAAGTCCAGCTTTAACGGGCGCAGATTTGACGATAATTGCTTCAAGTGCTGAGCAGCGATAAATTTCCCACTACCAAATCGCCATTTGCCATTTGTTCTCGGCAGCTTCAGGGATTTGCAAGATTTGACTGTGGAGCGTGTTGCCCCTATTCCAATTATGACGCACAAATGATCCCCGAGAAAAGCCAGAAGCTTCTGGGTTGCGCCAGCTTCAATGGGAGCACTATTTTTAGACGAATTTGTCTGGCTTCTTTCTCTCCAGTTTCACCAAATTATCGCCATTTCAAAGTGAACCTCACACTTTTACCATCCATCAGAAGTCGTTTGCAGTGTAGCAATGGGTGCGCGGCACTGGCCGAAGCTGTTCACATCTCAAGTGTTTTGATTTCAATTAACGATCATATTACGGCCGACTGCTTCCTTTTGGAGATCACCCACATCGGTCGGCCAGACGTTGGAATTTTCATGCCAGACCCGCACCCTCGATGGCTAGATGAAAACAGGGAACGATGAAAATGGCTAGAATTCCAGAAGGACGATTCTTTTTTGTTTCACATCAATCAAACGGATTCCAGAAATTCTAATTCAGCGGCTGCTTCCAATTTAGATATCAGCGTGTTCCAACGGAAATTTATTCACGTAAAGATAATCATCATTTGTGACACATTACAAATGACATAAACGTATGCGTTTCCAAAAATGCCACCGCCCAAAACCCTACCCGCATTCAACTGATGTTTGCTTGAGTGGAGGTGAAAAAATGATACCCAAATGTACACACACACACGCAGCCGAGATCGTTATCAGATAATTATGATATGCTCGGATATCAATTTCTCGATGCCTGAAATTGTGGTTCGGGTTCAGGAGAGGACAGGAGGTGTCATTATATATCTACCGATGACAATCACCAAAAACTGACTGTGGTAAAACGCAGTGAGTTTGCGTTCGAAAACGGCCTCCGGAATGGCCACATGGACACCATATTATAATTGTTAATTGTTATTATGTGAAACTATGGTTTCCGGTCCCCTTCTCCGCGAATGTCGTCGCAGAGCTGATGGCGGCGTTGGCAGCCATTATCACTCGAGCGTCATCATCCGATCGGCGGTTCGCTCCCTGATGGCCCTGTGGCCAGCGGTATGTCCCCAAAACAAACAAGCGAAGTGCACCGTGCCGCGACCGAAACTAATAGAAAATAATTTCGTGGAATAATTGTTCTTTGCTTGGTCGAAAACCGCACCCTGGACCCGATAAGGATTCACACCAGCCCGACTAAATCGTGGTTGGGTTGGTGTAATTTTCGGAGAGCAGAGTCGAATTTCACGGGCAAATGAAGAAAAAAAACATATTAACTCGGAAAAGCGCGAAGCACATGTTTTGACAGCCAGAGCCATCGCTCGAGTGGACCCACCGCCGTGCGTTTTGGATTTTGTATTAACGTTTTGGAACTTAGCTCGACGTGAATGGCGAATCGAGCACTCACAACCGCAACCGAAGTTCTGGACTGCATCCATCATCCCGGGACCGGGACCAGATACCACGCGCGTTTAATCACCCAGCTGCAGCTACTTCGGCCGACGCGATGGCCGCCTCGGTGAAGGATTTTTCAATTACCTCTTTCAGCCGCTCCTTTGAGGACGTCAATCAAGCCGGGGCAGCTGAATGGCAAATATGTTCTGTGTGTTGAGCGTGAACCGCGTGCGATCGAGAGCTGAGCTGGAAGTGGCTTCTGCGCTGCACCGAGCGTGACTTGGGGATTAGGTGGTTAATCTTCACAGCTCCAGCAAAGATCTGGCGGCCAAGAATGTGCACTTACAGATAGGTAAAGCAGGCCTTAATGAAGCGCGAATGACAACCGTGCCGAATTATGGACGTCCGCGCGATGATGCAGTGATGGATTCGCCAGAGGATGGCTTACGGTCGCGAAATTTTATAAGCTTTCGATGGGCAGAGTTGACATGGAGGATATTTGATGTTTCTAATATGATTTTCTTCAAGTAAAATCATGATTGTAACCAATATTGCAGATAGATCAATGTGTTAGTTACACTAATTATCGATACAAGTCCCCGAAGCAGTTGCTGCTGATATGCTGTTTCAACCTTATTAGTTGAATTCAAGCTGATTCAGTGATTTAATGGGTACACCAACAATTTGCTTTTGGTTATTACTAGCGATGAAGGATTCTATTTCAAGCTAAGACAGCTCAAAATAGCTAAACTTAGCTCGAAAATAGAATAAATATTCCAAATTCAACCAGAAACCTCCTAAAAAGGACACGGCTGGGTAAGGAAGTAAAAAGTGCCCCAAATCAAATCCCCAGCTCTATGGAAAATATTGTATAGGATACCAGATAAGAAATTTTGGATATTTTTTTTGAAGTCTTATTTGATTCACCATAGGATGAATGGTGAAAAACGTACTTTTTAATTTTTTCCACGCCGTTTTCAATAGCTTCGAAAATGTGCCTTACTACACTGTGTTTCACAACTATAGAACCACTCATTTTTTCTGAGTTTCGAGAGATATGTAAGAAGTCGGTTGAATTGAAGTATATAGTGTAGAATACAACAACTATCTTCATTCAAAAGATTGGCCATTTGAACTTTATTGTTGTGTTCAGGCGCGAAACATTCGAAAAATAAAAATTCCTGTGCTCTATAACAATAGAAACAGATAGAAAAATTCTCACTCCTTGAAAAAATTAACGTCAATTTTACATGAAATACAATGAGTTTCTAATTCGTAGGTCATCTTTAGTTCTCAATCAGTTCACATAAGCCATTCGGGTTGGAATTATTTACTGCTGTTTTTACATCAAATACAATGTGATAATTCACAAAATCCAGAAAGTTATGACATGGTTTGATGAATAAGAGCTTTAGATTCTGTCCTGGTCAGCTTGTTTATCAGATCAAAATACTATCAAGAACTTATGAGGAGTGATCGTACGAATAGTAGATGCAGCTTACAAGCAGTATGAATGATTTGAAGAGCTTAAACGAGTAGTATCCACTGCGTAGAACGAGATACACACTACAAACTGGCGCTGCTTGGTCAAAACCATCCCGAATGGCTTATGTGAACTGATTGAGAACTAAAGATGACCTACGAATTAGAAACTTATTGTAATTCATGTGAAATTGACGTTAATTTTATAAAAGAGTGAGAATTTTTCCATCTGGTTCTATAGTTATGAAACACTGGAATTTTTGTTTTTTGAATGTTTCGCGCCTGAACACAACAGTAAAGTTCAAATGGCCACTCTATTAAATGAAGATAGTTCTTATATCCTACACTGTATACTTCAATTCAACCGACTTCTTACATATCGTTGGAAACTCAGAAAAAATGAGTGGTTCTATAGTTGTGAAACGCAGTGTATGTGCCGTTTTGTCCCAAACTTCGAACAATCTCAATTTCCAAATACTTCATTATTTAATGTAAATTTATTAAATTATTCAATAACGAATGCCCTGACATTCTTTGGGGTACAGGCTACATTTTAACATCATTTACAGGTATCGATACAGACTATAGTTTATAATACCAAGCATTTTAAAAAATCTGAATCTGTCCAGTAGATCGAAAGTTATGAGTATTCTGGGGCTAAACCCTTCGCAATTTTGTGAATCAGTAGCAGCGTGAGATACGTCGTTATTGTATAAAATGAACAAAATGTGACCTAACAAACTGCCTTGAGACACACCAATATTTGTCTCGTTGGTATTGGATATCACATAATTGTACTTGGTCCACTACTTGGTTGGCTGTCAAGGTAGGATACAAACAATTGTAGAACATTACCAGTAATACCATACTTTGTGAGAGTTTTCAAAAGCATTCTTCTCGATATCGTCTCAAAAGCCCTTTTCAAGTCCAAGAGCACCGCAAAAATCACATTTTGCTTCTTCTTGGAGGTCTTTTTCCATTCTACAAGGACTAGGTTTAAAGCGCTTCCACAAGAATGTTGTTTACGGTACTCAGATTGTTCAGTAACTAGAAGGTTGCTCACTGCAACGCATTCCAGCAACTGTTCCTTGGCGATTGGCTCCAACACTTTCTCGTACATTGGAAGCATGTTATTCGGACGATGCTCTTCTGCTTTCACTGTCCCATTCACTTTCTCGATGGGCACTACCACCGATTCTTTCCACGAGTCAGGCACATTTTTAGTGGCCAAAGACTCGTTTACTGTATTCAACAGGGGCACCCCAATAGCTTCAAATGTATCTGATTCTGGAATTGATCTCATCAGATTGCTCCTTCAGCGACCAAATCACCGATTTGAGTTTTTCAAGAGTGATTGATTGAAACATCGACAGCTTACAATCCTTTGAAATCTGTGCAATAAATACCTATCCGTATGTGAGTTTTTAAGAGAATAAATATAATCTTGGGTTACTACAACAAACGTGCCATAAAATATGAATACATATAATGAACATTCCTAAAGAAAAAAATAGAAATGAAAGGTTAGATGTACACAGTCATGTCGCCTTGCACCCCAAATAACACACCTGTGCATCCGCTCTGTGATTATACATACATATATTTCTTCCAAGCATCCGAGAGAAGCCTCTCGCTCGAACTCTCCGAGTTAGAAATTGCATCTGTGAAATAAGTGTTTGATTTTGTTTAATTTTATTACCTTTCAAGGATATAAATTGAAATCGGTTTTGTTGCGATTTTCTAAGGCATTCCCGAGTGTCCTGTGTTCTACCCCGATCCGGCCTCATAGAGAGGGTGGCAAAATACGACAGAGATTCAATCGACTGGGATAACAAGTGCGTGTGCGTATTCCCTCGTTCTCCCTACCGGTCTTGCAGTCCCCGGGAATCCTCGCACAGCCCAAACAATACAACGCAAATAAAAAGCTAGTTAGGTTCGGATTTAGAAATAATAAACCTGCTGCAGTGTGCAGCGCTCGATGACGACCCTTGCCCTCGGATGCAGCCCCGAACGCAGTGTGGCTAGGGAAACGGATAGCCGAATCTCAGGGCTTAAGGATAATAGAATGTCGAAATTTATTATCAATTATTTTGCTTTGATAAACCCAGGAACAAGTGTAACTAATTTTATAGCCTACGCTCTGATCTCATTGCCGGTGGAAGCTGCCGCAGGGATCATCGGCTGCTGCTGCTGCAGCAGCTTTTGCAGCAGTGCACGCAAATTGAGATATCGAGGAAAGATGAATGTGAACCCGCAAGGATGATCACTGACCACGATTGGCTAGGCGAGTACTTCAAAAGATTTTGCAGATAATATGAATATAATCTTCGATTCACTTTCAAAATTTATTGCTTGGTTTTTATGGAACTTCCATCGAGCATCTGTTAAGATTTCGACACGTGATTCGGGGATCAACTTCTGCGAGGTTTTTGCACTGAAAAATAGCACCTAATGGTCATCCCGCCCACTGCCATCAATCAGAACGGCGCAGAGACGAAACCATCACCGAAAGGGTAATGTTTCATCCCGACAACAGATCCCGTGCCGACCGATACTTCCCTACGCGGCGTTTCGCAACATTTTTTTTCGGCACCATTATGGCACTTATCATTTATTTTTATTTCTTTCGGAAAGAAAGGATTCCAACGTGATAAATGTTCGTTGGGCGTAAACTCAAACTTAATGAACGATCTTGGTAAAAGCGGGAGTGTTTCGCTCGGGTTTATATGTTAGAGGTGTAACGCTCGGCACGGCATTTTTGTGAAATTATAGCGGACGGCAAGTGCAGATCAAAAGGAATTTAAACGACTCATCAAACATCAAATTGCACTCTAATTAAGACCTCCGAGTGGGATATTCCTTTCCACCACCGTTTTCCGGAGACATTTCGCACATTCACAATGTGCGGGAAAGCCGCGAGAAAACCCCATGTTGGCTGCTTTCGGGTCGTGTCGTTTACATTTTTATTCCCGACGCGAGGGAAGATCCATTCGTCCCTGTCAGCGAAACAGGGAAATATTTCGCTAATTAAATTCCGCAAACGATTTTTCACATTTTCACTCGCTTTATTTGCGCGCTTACAGGCAGCTGTGCGCAGACGTTTATGCGGATTGTTGGGTTGGGGTTCTCGTGGTATCTGGTCGGCCCAGAAGATGATGTTCAGCTTCACGACATGGCCGTTGAATAATTAATTAGCTCTTGCGATGACAATGCAATGCACCGTGGATCATCGATCCACCAAGAGAGACTGTCTTACGGGACGGGACAGATAGCGCAGATCGAGGATCTGAGATCTAGGACCGCGATTCGGTCGTAGTGAGGCATGATTAATGCAGAAAAACGTCATTTCACAAATCACCAAATGTCCGCCTTAGCTGCATCGCGTTTTTCAGTCTGTGTGCGTGTGTGCACAGCTTCATCGGATAGTAGAAACGGGGTGACATTTGACAAATGATTGGACGGACCAGTTAGTTGCTAATTGAGTGGATCTTTCAGTCAGCAAATCATAAATATAAACTGAGCCCTCATAAACTGGGACAGTACTGCGGGTAGATTACTTTTGATCCGTTCCTGAGAAATTGTACCGTGAGCTGATGATGCATTTTCTTTCCGATTGCCTTTAATGTCAAGCTGCTTGTTTGAAAGCAGTAGCTTTCAAAAGTGAAATTATTTTTTAAACCATTTGTTCATTGCTCTACTTAACTGATCCATTCAGAGAATTCTAGATTTTTTAAGAAACAATCAAGTTATAACTATTTCCGGGTTATCAATCAAGTATTAATGTTCACATTCAATTGCCTTAAACCCCTGTGATCTGTGAACCTACTAAAAGATGGCCAAGACACATGACCATGTTCGCATTCCGTAACATACTTTGCAAACTAGAGCCGAGTAGACTCCTGCAGTATCTAACTATCCATTCCCCTTAGTTCTGGACTGAATGTCGCCAGGATCTCAGGTATTTCCTCATTCGCAAGTTTCCTTCGATGTACATGTACACGATTTACACGTATGTACATGTTGTGCTCCTCTGTTTCTAGTTTCTAGTGCCGGGAAGGTTAATGAGAAGCAGTTTCGTCTTTCGGGAGCATAAAAAACAAAATATCAGTTGTCTCACTGAAATTGTCCAATTTTCAGCGCTCGTTCATTTCTAAAAGGGTTTAAGAGATTTTGACACAAAACGATTCCCTAACAATCTATTGCGTTATAGATAATTGTAATTGTAGTCTATAGTTCCTTTGTGAAACTTGCTTTGAAATGAGAGCTCCTAATTTCTCATAGATTTTTGTAGCCCGCAATGCGTTTCCATAAAGCGTGGTGGACTACGACTGTGGCACATTATATCGTAATGTAATCCTTCTATTCGGATCTTCTTAGTGCGTTCAGGTCCTCAACGAACGATATGATTGTCTCGAGTCTATAGAGGACAACGGGTTGATTCGAAGTTTTGTACAGCGTCAACTTCAAGCAACGACGCACTCGGTTTGATCTAAAGCACTTTCGAAGAGGGTAGTAGGCAGTAGGATTTCCAGATTGAATGCGTTTGATGCGTTTGGTTTCTTCGTTTGTGTTGTAATCAGCGGTAACCATTAATCCCGTATACAAAAACTCATCGACTACCTGACGGTTAACGCCGTATATGATGCTCTTTGGTGAGAGGCTGGTGTTGTTTTCCATGGAACCTGATCATAATCATTCATTGATCAATCTAAGGCCATTGTGTTCAATATTGTGCGAAGAAGTTGTCTCCAAATATCCTAGGTCCAAGGCTCCGGTTTGCCAGTCAAGCTGCCTGCGAAGGGTCCACAAGTTTCCTCCCACTTGATCGATCCACGTTGCGTGCCTCACCGTCCGTCGGTTCTTTGTTGAGAACTATTTCCACCGGGGTGTCGTCCGACACTCTAACCACATACCCAGCCCTTCGTAGTAACTCGATTTTCGCTGAGCGCATTATGGGTTATTCTCCCAGCAGCTGATGCAGTTCGTGGTTCATTCACCTTCTCTGCCTCTCCTGCTAGAAGTGCGTCTTCGGATGTCTCTACTAGTGTTATTGTCAGCGGTCACCAGTGAGCCTAAGTACACCAACTCATCGACCATCCGATATCGTCGTCTAGACTGGAATTATTTTCTCTGAGGCCTTTTTCTATTGTATACTTTCCGACGCGTTTATGACAAGACTTATCTGTCGGGATTGCTCCAACTGCTTTAATGTTCTTTAGTCAACTGATCTCCTCTTCAAATACCTAGAGTGCGGGGACTGGTATCCGCTGCCTTCACCTGGCAACCACCTCGTTTTCGTTCGTAATCTCTCCACATCGCTGCATATTTCAGCTTGGAGCACAAATGAATGATACAAATGAAGCATACATTTCTGCATAATTTATGAACTAATCAAGCAAACGGAACCAAATTTTACAAATGGAGGTTTTAGGGAGCAATAAATATTTTTATGGTGGCTTTCCCTCTCTAAAGAGGGGGAGGGGGAGGGTGCTGAACAACTCGAAAACTAATCAAAAAAGTTCAATCAAACTTAGCATATAGAGGATCGATAAACATTTCTATGGTAGTTCGACACTTCTGACCCCTCTCTAAAGAGGGGCTCTCATACAAATGAAACACAAACTTCTTCATAACTCGAGAACTAATCAAGCAAATGGAGCCAAATTTGGGATGTGAGGGTTTCTGGGTACGAGAAATGTTTCTATGATGGTATGACACCCCTTCCTCCTCTGGAAAGGAGAGGGGGTCCCATAAAAATAATGTACATATTTCAACAAAACATAACAATTGTTCTACAATTGAAAATTTTCGGAATGCTCTGAAGGAAAATGGGAAAATTCGCATGTGCTCTACAATTACATATTGACGAGGGTTGTTAGTCCATTTGATGTTTGCGGTAACGAAATTGATCTTCGTTCGAAAGTGGATATGGATTTTAATGTGATAAAACGCACTCCTAAAAATATAAATAAATAAAAATGGATCGCCGAATGTGTTGATAAGAGCAAAACTGGAGAAAGGAATTGTCCGATTTATGGCTGTCTTCATTCTATCATATTTTCTGTGTCAAACATTTATTCCATATAACGGAGAAATATGTTATTTGCAAGTGGATGAAAAATCTTGCACGAGAATTGTGTCTGAAAATAATCTGATATTATAATGTCGAGTTTTGGTAGAAGTACTGAAATTTTATGGTAAAAAAAAATTTTGAAGGGTAAATTAGAAGATCAATCAATGGACAGTTCTGCGATTGGACGCATGAAGGTGCGCTTAGTAGGAAAACGAGGATGTGATAACAAAAAATAAATTTTGGGCGGGATGAAGTTTGCCGGGTCTTGTGTAGTGACAACTAAGCGATATAAGCTAATGAAAAAAAATACAAATCACAAATCGCTCAACAGTTCGGTATACACCGTACGACAATCACAAGAATGCTAAAGGAGAAGAACTGATTTGTGAAACTGTATGTTTTGAAATCATCGAGCACTAGAAAAAAAAAAATCTACTGCTGAAGGTAGCATTGTTTTAATGTTTAAATCAATTGATAGTAAATATTATATATTTACTTCAAGGGAAAACATAGCAAGCTAGAAACGTCTGCATTAGGCTGTAGTGGTTGATAGTATCTGCGTATCTGCGTTTAAGTTAAGCGATTCTTGTCTTAATTGTAAAGTTTGTGTAATGGATAGTTTCAAAAAACGTTTTTTCAATTACTTGAAGACTTATGATTTGACCGATGACAAGGTATATAGTTGCCTTTTTTCAAAATGATTACCAGCTAAATGTTTACTCATTTGAAGGAAAAAAGGAATGCTACTAAAATCAGTTTGCTCTGGAAGTTCGAGAAAAAGATTGCAACCTAGGGGCGTTCCGATAATAGATAACTGCATTGCGCACCATCGCTTAAAAAAATAGAAATATTAATTATGCTAAATTTAGAAATACTGGACAATGCATGAGAATACCAATGTTTGGAAAGATGAAGATGAAGAAAAAAAGTCACAATAGTTACAGTAATCAACCGGAAATAGCAGCTCTGAAAATCAGAACGCAATTCATATAAAACTTCAAAAAAATTTGAAAATTTGAGTGATACGATAGAATGGGAAGGACAAAATAACTTAAATTTAGCTACAATGTTTTCGAGAAAACAAGAGAAATTGCTATGAGGAAAGCACTGTAATTATAATTTTGTTATATCATGTTATACTGTGTTGTTTTACGTGTTCATGTTATAAATCTGTATATATAAAAATGGATTTCTGTCTGCCTGTCTATCTGTCTGACTCTTATGGACTCGGAAACTACTGAACCAATCAACATGAAAATTGATATGTAGGGGTTTTTGGGCCCGGGGAAGGTTTTCGTGATAGTTTAAGACCCCTCCCCCCTCTCTAATGGGGGGGGGGGGGAGGGTTGGCTGCCATACAAATGAAACACAAAGGGCCTGGCCGGGTAAGGGAGTAAAAGGTGCCCCCAAACCAAATCACTAGCTGTATGGCAAATATTGTAAAGGATATTAAATAAGAAATTTTGGCGGTTTATTTTAACCCCTATGTGGTTTGACGTAGGATCTATAGTGAAAAACGTACTTTTTCGTTTATTTCACGCCATCCTCGAAAGATCCGAGATAAAAATTTGAGGGTGAGGGTTTTTGGGTATTTGGGTATTTGGTATTTTGGGTATTTTGAGGGTAAATTTGATGTGAGGGTTTTTGGGTATGAGAAATGTTTCTATACTGATATGACACTCATCCCTCCTCTGGAATTGAGAGGGGGTCCCATAAAAATATTACACATAATTCAACCTAAAATAATCCAGCCAAACATGACAGTTTTCGGAATACTCTGAAAGAAAAAGGGAATAATCGGAAAATTAAATTCCCATATGTTCTACAATTACATAGTGACAGGTGCTGTTAGCCCATTTGAGTTTGCCAAGTTTGCCGGGTCAGCTAGTATTGTAATAAATGTTTTACTATAAATTTTGCATGGTGCACTGGAAATAATGTTCAAATCATACATATTGAAAGGAAAAAAGATTTTCCGTTTAATGAAAATATCGGCTTCGAATATATCTCGTATCCATTTTGTCACGTGTAAATTTTTGTTGAGTTTGATATAATCAAGACGTCACCGTATATGGCAGAACAACGTTTGCCGGGTCAGCTGGTAGGTTATAAAAATGAAAGTACCAATTGTATAATAATATAATCATAAATATTAAAATAAATCAACGACAGATGCAAATACACAACATAGGTTAACAAAAATTATTGTTTTGCTTCATTAGAGGTTATCACGTTTCATTAGAAGCCAAACGAATTTATTAATCTGGAATTTCAATTGATAAACAATTATTACTGTTGCAGTCAACCGTCTTTCTTGATGCTGATATCTTATTGGTTTATTGGTTTTGATTTTATAATTGGCTCTTTTCGAGCCTAGAGGCGATAAACTTTCCAGTTTGAAGCCAACATTTTGTCAAATATACACTAAGAGTTTCTGAAAGTCAAACGTCTTTCTTGATGCTGATATCACACAGCGGTTCTGCTTGATTCCAAGTGCGAGAGCATAAACTTTTTTTTTAGAAAAAAATACAATTTCCAATAAATCATCCATACATCGGAAGATGGGGCCTTTTACAGGGAGAAAGTTTTCCAAACTACAACTTTTTCATGTTTTTCTTTGAAAAATCATTATTAATATTTAATTCGTAACATTTTTATGCATAAATTGTCGCTATTTTGCTCTGCCAACTTTTTTTCTATTTAGAAACAAGTCAAGAATATGTCAAACGAGAGAATTTACGCACAATAATTTTTCAAGTAAAACATTATTTTTCCAGGAGTCTTCATACAAAAATGCCTTACATTTCAAAAGTTTGTCGGATTCACTAAATCTCTATCTTGCCTTTGAACAAAATTAGGATTAGTTGTATTTTTTTCAAAGAAAACATGAGAAAGTTGTAAAAAGTTAGTAAAACTTTTTCCCTGTAAAAGTGCTCATCTTCCGATGTATAGACGACTATATATATAAGGACTATTCATATCTTTTTTTTGAGAATTTAAAAAATAGGGTTTTGAGAAAAATGAATTTGAATGTTTAGAATAATTTATTTTCAGTGAAATATTTTTCAAATTTTTTGGTATTTTTTTAATGAAAATTCAAACAATTTCCTACATTTCCTTTGACCAGAATTTTGTCGGTATTATAGTTTTTGAGTCATAATTCTTTGTAAAAAGTCAAGAAAAAAAAGTTGACCCTTTCAAACAGTAATTAATTTTCTTAATTTCCTTATTTGAATTTTCCAAGTATGCAGAATTGCTTCAAAGACCCATGTGTTTACACCCATAACGTTTCACTGCTGGCAGATGGTGCTGCCAACGGCCAATCGAGTTAACATGAAATTCGTCATTCTGCAATCAAGTTCTAAAACGATAAATGATCCTTTGATCACCAACATGACGATAATTTATCCAACTAATATCATAGGAAGGAAACATATGTCAATTGTTCCCCTTCTACAAAGCCTGCCGAATATTTGCGATCGTAATTATAATTAGGATATAGATAACCAATTTAGGGATATCCGAAACCTGGATTCTATTGACTTCACTGTAAACGTACGCATAGCTGATTCTTTCTTTTGGGGTAAAATTTTGTCACTGAAAAGGAATGACAATAATTTTGCTTTTCCCAGATTGAGAAAACATATTCCAACATTTTTGATTCTGCCGCATTCCTCAGCAACTTTTTTTTTCATTTGTTTATTTCAGGCTCGTTAGCATTTTAGCTGTAACAGAGCCGAGTTTTAATCGTGTACATGTCACATGTTTATCATAACTATAATTAGCACATTACACAGTTGCCATTTTTTTCGGCGTAAGAGTATTCCCTTCTATACCATTTTGCATATGGTACATCTACACAGTAGCCATTTAGGCGTTAGAGAATTCTTTCTGATCATCCATTATCCAGTTATACCACCGGACAGCGGAGACAGTTGATTGATCATTGTTGAGTTATTAATATAGAACAGCAGCCCGATGTGTCTTGCAGAGCAGAGCAGTTGTATGGATGAATCGATCTTATTGCGACCGTGGATCGATCTCCATCGCTGATGATTGTTGCGTGGACGTAGTTATTCTGTAATAACACAAAGATGATCAATGAGGGGCCTGAGTTTTGAACTCACGACCGATCGCTTACTAATCGTGGCTACGGAGACCCCCTTACCAGCAACCGTAGAACGATTGTTTTCAGAATACAATTTGAACAAAACAAGACTAAGATATAGAACAGGAACAAAAACTGTAACGAAAAATTCTAGCTTCAAAAATTATGTAGACATGCATAAAGAACAGTCAGGATTATTCAGATTGACAACAATGTAAAACATGTTAAAATGTATGATCACAAACAGAGCGCAATCTTTTATGAATTTATTTTTAAACTAAATTGAGGAAAAATGAAAAATCAATTCCTTCGGATTTTTTGATTTTTCAAGCTTCTTCCGGTTTTTTTTCATATTTTTCCAGCTTTTTCAAAAAATTGGTTGACATTTCTGGGCATGAGAAAAGTCGCAACACGATTAGCACCAAAAGAGTTCATTTTTCTTCGAAAATGTCATCGCAATCAAGTGGCTAAATACATGCTTGAACGATCAGATTCTGATCCCACGATGTTCCAATGCATAAATACTGGCGTCAAGACATGGGTGTGACATTTCCCTATTTCCGAAACTAAAATTACCGGTTCGTGAGGCCTGTTTTGACAGCAAACGAATTCTCTGCGTGAACTAAAGACAATTCCTGAATGCAGCTATAAATTGTTCATTATTCAACCGTAGGAGTGGTAGGTACATCAGGATCGATGACTCCAACAATGTCATTGACGTCATGAATATCCAAAACCTTCGATGAATCGTTTAATCGTTTCAAGATTTCCTCTGCCCTTTTTTTTCCAATTTTTGTCTATGTCTCGTGAGACTTAACTTTATATCGTGGAACCTTTTTCAAAAATTCATCGATACTGCTCGATCGCTTCTTCGGCTTTTTCCTGAATGTCTCTTCCAATTTTCTTAAGAGAAAATTTGTCGAAAACGTTGAAAATAAAGAAAACGTTGTCGATCTCCAGTTACATTCGGTCTCAATCCATCAGGAAGAATCTTTGGCTGCTTATCCTGTCTTCAATATTATAAGTTACCAATTCCGGATCGCGATCTGAAAGGAATGCCCGGTTTGGCCATCCAAATTCATCGGATTGATCAACTTCTTTGTTTCATAATTTAAGCCCCAGGCATAAGAACAGTATAAATGTTTATTTGCGAGCCAATTTAAGCTCTAGGGTGATACTCGAAAAATAAAAAAATAAAAATTCATATTTGAACAACACCAAAATAATGTTATAAAGAAAAAGAGACTTGGAATCACAATTTTTTTTGCATCGTGGCATGATTCCATCGTAATCCTGGTTGGCTAACGCACCTGCTTTCTTACGCTCAACATTTTGAAGAATAAAAAATACTGCACGAATACAGCTCTCTGGTTTTGTGCTCAACATAATTGATGCGACATCACTCCAATGAATCAAACTCATTCTTTATCTCTCTATCAACAACTTTGTGTCACTTTTTTGCAAATCATAAAGCGAAAAAGGAAAACGTTACATATTCACAGAACATGCGAAAAAAAGCCCAACGCGCACACATGCAATTACCGCACTATATCCGATGACGAAACTATATCACAACTGTCGAGAACCAACGCTCGTAAATCATATTCAGACTTCCCTCTCCAGCCCAAACCAAAGCGCCCGGAGGCAGCGACAAGTTTTAATTAGCAAGTAGTTTCCCAGCGCTCCTTTTACTCCCGGTGCCACACGGCCGAGATCGTGAACGCATATACGTACCGTATTCACCAAAAGCCACACATTTCCTCATTATTTACGACATTTTTAATGCCCTTCAAAGGAACAGATAAAAATCGACTTTATGGTAATTTGTACCACTCGCGCACACGAGAAACGGCATAAACTGCACTTCCTTTCGCTGTTCCCCGTAATGATGCTTTTACGGGTCGAAAACACTGGTAAAAGTAGCGATAAAGAGTCTTCTTTGAACGAGATCTCATCTCGGATCGTCAGCGGACGAAAATGCTGACAGGTTATGTTTTACAAGTGTGACGTCGATTCAGGCTCTGTTCGGGATGAAGAAAACATCCCGTGTGCGTATCGGTTCTTATTTTCTCACAGTCCATCAAAGCGACTCCTTTTGAATTGTCCTCGCTCGCCTAATCCATCACCCATGAGAAAAATCAAAAACCCTAAACTGTCACTTTCTCCTTAATCCCAACGCATCTCTAGAATCGCCGCTCGCTTACCTTTTGAAAGCAATATATCTCGATCTCGAATCTGATCCGGCGGTCGATCAATTTCCCTAACTTGACGCGGCTCGATTGTTCTTCGATTGCCGCTTCAGCATGGTGTGGGTGCCTGGCTAGAACCCGGGTGATGATCGAGCATTCGATATTTGATCCGTCGAGCGCAACGTGAACGTAACAAGACATAGCGCGGCGGTGAAGCGGGGATAACCACCCTCACTAGTGAGCTGGTAACATGGGATTAGCTGCTTCCTTCGAACATCGAAACGAGTGTTTTGAGAAGAAACTTTCACACCTGCTTGTAGGTGTGCTGTCACGGGATGGCGATGGATGGGTAAAATGCCCGTCAACGTCTAATCGATTGCCTAAGAGGATCAATTTTGGAAACACTTTAAGGGTGAGAAGGGTATCCCTGACGGGTTGTGGACGGGCAGAGTGGCGAGAGATACTCGTACTTTGAGATGTAAATCGTTATTGATATGTTGTTAGCAGAGTTAATCTTCAGAGAAACGCATTGGTGAATACACAGGGTCAGGGTTGCCAACTATTATTTTCAAAAATCAGGAAGAATGAAAATAAAAATCAGGAAGAAATCAGGGTAGTTTATATTAGGTTGTCCGGAAAGTTCGTACCGATTTATGGGCAATATAATAGCATCATTTATACATAAAGACATACATTTATTCAATTTTATATGCAAAACTTTGTCCCACAATCTTTCGCCGCCTTCCACGCAGCTCAAAAATTATATCCTTCCAAAATATGTTTGCTTTCTCGTCATTCTATTCAATGCAGCTTTAATGCTGTATTGGCAGGGACTTGAACCTGTTAAAATCTGTAGGTGTAATATCCGGTAAGATAAGCTGCCAGACTAATGGAACACATCTAAATTTACATTGAATAATTTTGAAAGTTTGAACTAAATCGCTGTCTTTAATTTGTCCAGTTGCGAGCTGTAATCATGGGAACTTACAGATGGCTGAATGGCTTGACTTGATCCCCTCAATATTGGTATCAAATGAAATGATTTGACTAATAGAATACAGTACATCATCAAAATATTCCGAAGAAAGTTAGGTCAGAAATAAAAATTTAAAAAAAAGTTGAATGGTTTTATTTTAATGATACAGATAATTAACTAAAAGCGAGAAAATAATTAGGCAATTTGGATTGGATTTTTCATGATCTGCTATGTCCTACTAGTCGAGCACTTTAATTTGAAATCCATATTGATGAGGTTTTTTAAAAAAATATATATATATATGACGCCATTTTGTGGTGACGGCCATTTTGGATTTACATTTTTCATAAATAACCTACGTATTTCATGTCAACTCTACTGACCGTTGACAGCACCATTTCAGATAGCAGTGAAACGTTGTGGGTGTAAAGACATGGATCATTTAAGCAACTTTGTGTACTTGAAATATTCGAAAAAAGATTAGAAAACTTTTTGGAGAAAGCCAAATTTTTTTCCTAATTTATTACACAAAATTATAATATAAAAACATAAAAAATTCTTGTCAAAGGATGAAATGTAGGATTTTTTTAAAATTTTCACAAAAAATGCCAAAAATTTTTTGGAAAAAAATTTCCCTGACAAAAAAAAGTTATTTTAAAAATTAAAATTCATTTTTCTCAAAAACGCATTTTTTATAAAATTCCTAAAAATATATATATGAATAGCTTTTAAACTTTTCAACAAGTCGTCCACACATCGGAAGATGGGTAAATTCTCACGTTTAAAATGTTCTTGACATGTTTCTAAATAGAGAAAAGTTAGCAGATCATGCAAATTGCGATAATTTATACATAAAAATATAATGAATAGAACATTAATATTATTTTTCCGAAGAAAAACATGAAAAAGTTGTTGTTCGAAAAACTTTTTCCATGTAATTGTACCCATTGTCCGATGTGTGCAAAATTTGTTGGAAATTTTAAGGGCTATTCATATCTATTTTTTTTCGGAATTTTAAAAGCATATTTTTTCGAGAAAAATGAATTTTTATTTTTAAATTTTTATTTACAATGAAATTTCTTTCCAAAACATTCTTTGATAATTTTTAATGAAAACCTTAGTAGTTTCCTATATTTCATCCTCTGACCAACTTATTGTAGATCTTATAGTTTTTAAATTAAGGTTTTTCGAAAAAAGTTAAAAAACTCAAAATTTAAGAAGAAACCAACAAAAAAGTTATCAGACCTACAAAATTTTAGTCAAAGAATGGAATGTAGGAAATTATTTTGGTTTTCTTTAATAATTACCAAAAATTTTTTGTAAAAAAAAATAATCGGAAAAAAAAATTTGAAAATTAAAATTCATTTTTATCGAAAACATAAGCTTTTGAAATTCTGGAAAAAAAATAGATATAAATAGCCCTTAAAATTTCCAACAAGTTTTCCATACATCGGACGATGGGCACATTTACATGGAAAAAGTTTTTCGAACAACAACTTTTTCATGTTTTTCTTTGAAAAAAATACTATCGAATTGAACATTTCGTTACATTTTTATGTATAAATTATCGCATTTCAAATGCTCTGTTAACATTTCTCTATTTAGAAACATGTCAAACGTGAGAATTTACACGTTTAAAACGTACGTAAAACGTTATTTGAATAAGCACTAGTTATTTAATAAATTTTTTGTGACAAATTGAATTTTTATGCACCAGCCTTTGAGAGAGGCGAGTTTAAAAAACTTCATAGTTATATTTAAAATATTTTAGGTTTTCACTATTTTTATGTTTCTTGAGATATCTCTGCACATTCTTAACCAAACTTCAATGTCTAAATACCATTGAATGTCTAAATACCATTGAATTATATGCTCGTTTAAAGAGCCGTGGGTAGACCTACGTTTCATTTTGTAATTCATGAGAAACGAGCATTTGAAAAATCGTTGTCACGTCACAAAAATAGAGCATTTTTTTAGTTTATCAGATGAGCATAGGTAAAAACATGTTTATTCTTGGGTTTCTCTGTGCAAACAATGAAGGTCAACATCCCACGAAATTTGGTTGAGATCGGTTCACAAATAGAGGAGTATCAACTGTCTCCAGAAGTTGTTGTCACGTCACGAAAAGTATTGGATCCATTCCAGTGTGACGTAACAACATTTTGACTCACTACAAACACTTTTTTTGCTTATTCATTTCATCATCATCATCAAATTAAACGATGTTATAGTAAATTTAATAAAATTTCCGACAAGAATCATCAGTTGGAGAATATTTTATAGTTAGATTGGCTTGTTGTCAGTCAAATACTTTTGTGACATGGCAACACCTGACTTATTGCTGTTTCGAACTGTTGAACATTAATGATTGATTTAATTAATTACAGTTCCATTTCAAAACATGCAAGAGATCTTTCTCCTATGTTTCATCAACAATGTATGAACGTAGATAATATAATATATTATCTCAGTTCAACTTCCGGTTTGCTGATGGTAGTATTGAAAGCTAAAAAAAGTATGGAGAACCCATACGATATGCGCTTACCAGTGGGAGTTGAATATCGTATTCCGATGCCATTTTGGAATCGAGGATGGTGACTTCCGGTTCGTTAAAAACGGATATAATAGACCGGGAATGGCATGAAATCTCACAATACGATCGTGAATGGTAATGTTGGTATATATCCATGGTTGCGCGAAGGGGAATAAAATAAGAATAATGTTTGATAGTGAAAGATAGGATTTAAGTGAGAGGGAGATAATGTTTGAGTGGAAAGAACATAGCCTCAGAGCGACGTGTGTGGAGTTATACAAAGAAAGTGCACATACAAATGCACCCGGAAACTTCAACGATTAACAATCAACGATCAAAGTCAACGTCAAAGTCAAAGTCATCTTCAACACGCAAACATAAACTCTTTTGCACAGGTATATGCGCATACAAAGAGTTTATCAAAAGTTTCTGATAGCAAAATCAAATGCGTTCCCCCCTGTAGTGAGCGCCACTCGATGAACCAGGATTGTGCTAGCCATTGATGGCAAGCGCCAGAGTGAACGTGTTAAACAATCACGATATAAAAACTGGAGGTCGGTTTAGGACCACCCCGACTTTTCCCAAATAAAGACATACTGTGTATTGCAGATAACACGTGGATACAATTTAAATAGCTTATTTTGATGAACATATAATAAACAATTAAAACTGCTTTGTTTCGCAATGTTTCACAATCTAAAAGAACATAGAACTCATTTGGCACACAGGTCGAATATATTTCTTCTTTGCTTTTGAAGGAATGAAAACGTAAAATGGCGCTAAAACGCTAGAATGAAGAGAGCCAGAAAAAAGTCACCATATTATCAAATTGTCAGCGTTATGATACCTTTCATTTGACACTATTGAAAATTCAGTATGAAGCACCGTTCCTCAGATACAAAAGGAGGGTAGGTTCAGGACCACCGGTTGCGTTAGGACCACCTTCTCCTATAGGATGGACTTTTAGAAGGGGAAGGGGAGATCTCAGAGGAAAGTAAAAAGTATTCAGAGTGATTAACTCAAAGCACTTAAAGCTCTAAATGCTTTTAAATGCTCCTCAAAAATTGTCTGGGAATGCATTCTCCTCTTACGGCAACTAAGTCGGATAAGTTCGGTACAACTGTACTGGATTCCTGGCCATTGTGGCATAGAGGGAAACGAGCGAGCAGATGAACTTGCCAGGAACGGCTCAAGCTCACCTTTCACTGGTCCAGAACCATTCTGTGGAATTTCTGACTGTGTGTTGAAAGGTGAGCTGAAGAACTGGGAAGACCGGGAAGTGTTAGCCAACTGGTTAGCGGTACAACTTAACCAGTCAAAAAAAAAAAAAATTATCACGCCGAGTGTTAAAATTACTCAACAATTGCTGAGTATTAATAAGAAAGACTTAGGCACAATCACAGGCCTTATAACAGGACACTGTCCGAGAAAATACCATCTCAAAAACATAGGTTTAGTGCAAGATGATATTTGTCGTTTTTGTAATACCGAAAGCGAAACCTTGGAACATTTGCTCTGTAATTGTGGAGCTCTAACTAGACGCAGACTTCAATACCTTGATAAGGCTATTCTGGAGCCCAAGGAAATTTGATCTGCGTTGCCGATCAGGATTATAAAATTTATCAAACAGAGTATTCCTGTTTGGCACCTATCTCGCTATAGCTTTCAGTCTACTTCTTCATCAATAAGCAGTAGGTAAGCTTGAAGTGGAGTATAAAAAAATGGGATATACATCATAGACATGATTTTGGGAATTGAGCACTTTTTCTCATTTTTTCAAACCGCAAAACGAATAAACCTAGCTGCATCCCTACCTATACTCATCGACAGCGTTTTTGGGTGGCTAGTTACCGGTTCCACCAGCAGGATTCTTCCTGCAGGGGTGAATACTTTTTGCTCTATTGTAGCCAAATCCCTACTCAACATCGAAGAAAGCATAGAGAGGTTCTGGAAGGTCGAAGAGGTACAAACGCAATCCGATTATTCGCTCGAGGAGAAACAGTGTGACGAATTTTTTGCATCTACGACGTCCAGGAATTCGGAAGGGAGATATGTTGTACATTTACCTCGACGGTCTAATTTTCATGAACTGATAAGCGATTGCAAATCAATGGCACTACATCGTTTCAACCTTCTCGAACGAAGGCTCGAACGCAATCCTGAATTAAAAGTAGACTATCACAAGTTTATGGCAGAATACCTCTCTCTTGGACATATGCGACGCGTTCCGATAGACGGCGAAAAATGTTCCGGAGCATACTACCTTCCGCATCATCCGGTGCTGAAAGAAGCGAGCACCACGACGAAAATTAGAGTCGTCTTCGACGGCTCGGTCAAGAACTTTACAGGATACTCCCTTAACGATGCGCTCTTAGTAGGTCCTGTAGTGCAGAACGATCTATTATCAATAATACTTCGATTCCGTACATTTCTGGTGGCATTGGTCGGTGACATCGCCAAGATGTACCGGCAGGTTTTGATCCATCCGAACGATACATCCTTACAAAGAATTTTGTGGCGATTTGATGCAGCGGACCCAATAGAAACCTACGAACTATTGACGGTCACATATGGCTTAAGTCCTTCTTCATTTCTTGCTACCCGCACACTGCAGCAATTGGCTGTTGATGAGGGCAGAGAATATCCACTTGGTGCGCCCGCTCTACAACAAAACTTTTATGTAGACGACTTTATTGGTGGAGCGCAATCAGTCGAAGAAGCCGTTCAACTGAGAACAGAATTAAGTGAGCTCCTCGTGAAAGGAGGTTTTGAGCTTCGAAAGTGGGCGTCCAATCAGCTATCCGTTCTTTCAGGTTTGACGTCAGAACAGGTAGGAACGCAATCTTCGATTAAAATTAATGATAATGAAATGGTAAAAGCCCTGGAATCACCTGAGAACCTGAGACGGATAACCTACGGTTCGGCTACTTCATGTAACTGCATATGTCCTCAGATTCATCACCAATCTTCGCAATAAATCCCGTACGGAGCCCATCCCTTGGATTAGCCCACTTTCCAGTATTTCGTTGACTGCTGAACACCTAAACATCGCCGAACGGACGTTGGTTCAATTAGCTCAAGCAGATGCATTCTTCGAGGAAATTCGAGATTTGCAAAATAACAAAACTGTCGGGAAGCGATCGTCGACTCGCCTACTGACTCCATTTCTAGACCTTGACGGAACCATGCGGGTAGGGGGGAGGTTAAACTTGTCAGACCAGCCTTTTTCAGTCAAACATCCCGCTCTTTTACCATGTAATCATCCCTTATCCCATCTACTTGCCAAATCATACCACCTATCGCTCATTCACGGTGGCGGCCGTCTCACTCTCGCGACTATGAGAGAAAAATACTGGCCCATTCAAGGCCGCCGACTCGTCCGTAGTGTTCTTCGCAATTGTTACCGATGCGCCCGAGCCAACCCCGTGCTAATAAGCCAACACATCGGACAGCTTCCACTACACCGAATTACTCCCGCCCGACCATTTGCCGTCACTGGGATGGATTATGCTGGACCGGTTTACTTGAAGCCCATCCATAAGCGAGCTGCCTCGCCGAAAGCGTATATATGCATTTTTATATGTTTCTGTACCAAGGCAGTGCACATTGAATTGGTCAGTGACCTATCAACGTCAGCTTTTCTGGCCACACTTCGTCGGTTCATAGCCCGTCGCGGACGGCCAACCGACCTGTATTCCGACAACGGTAAAAATTTTCAAGGCGCTTGTAACGAGCTCGAAGACTTATACCGAATGCTGCAGGATGAAGAGAAGATTCATCAGATCACAACGAACCATATCAGCGAGCAAATCACTTGGCATTTCAGTCCACCGAAAGCCCCACATTTCGGGGGACTGTGGGAGTCAGCGGTGAAAGTGGCAAAGTGTCAACTATACCGTCAACTCGGCAATTCCAAGCTGTCCTTCGAAGACCTCACCACTGTGCTGACACAAATCGAATCCAGCATGAATTCGCGGCCCTTAGTACCACTGAGCGAGGACCCAAATGACATCACCGCGTTAACTCCTGCGCACTTCTTGATCGGTGATTCTTTGCAATTGCTTCCGGAACAAGACTTGCATAGAACACCACTAAATCGCCTCGTTGAACGTTATCAACAAATCCAGGGAATCTATCAACAGTTCTGGCATCATTGGAAGAAAGAGTATCTTCAGGAGCTTCAACGGGATACGAAAACCTGTCACCCCAATACGGATATCCAACCAGGAAGACTAGTTGTACTGATGGATGAGTTTCAAATGCCAGTTAAATGGCCACTAGCTCGAATAATTGCTGTTCATCCTGGAAAGGACAAGTTAGTACGCGTTGTTTCATTGCGCACCGGACGAGGAGTGATCGTGCGACCAATTACAAAAATTTGTTTGCTGCCGATGGAAGAAACCAAGGACAATCAGGGATCGACGGAATATGAGCAAGCGGCGATGCCAACGAACACACTTCCAGAGAGTTCTCGTTGATGATGGTTCAGTTCAGGATGTAATATAATTGAAAACAATGTTTTCAATGTGGCGGCGATGTTGCATACCGACCTTACGTGCGGTGTAAAGACGTTGTCAAATCGTTGCAACCTAATCCAGCGCAGAACATCATACAGATACAACTTTCAACAATTGTCTATTGTCCTTCTATGATGTGGAATTAAAATATAGGAATGTAGTACTTCTTCCATGTTCGATTTCAGAATTGTGCAGACGTGTATTTAATAAAAATTTATTCCTTTTGACTGTCACCATATTTCTTGCGAAATCAAATAAATCAGTTTTTGGTTCAACAAATGATGATTTAAGATTTTTACGGATTAATTCTGATTATTTTGATATTTTTTGTCAATAATTTCCTATTTTTTGTTTAATAATGTTCGAAAATAAAAGTATATTATTTTCATTGCATTCTTTAGATTTCATTCAGTCTTCTTTCAGCCAAAAATTACAGTTTTAAAAACTCTTCCACGAACGAATAATCAATTTTTAGAACAAAAAAAAAAATAAAATTTGATGTTTACATGACATGAATTTGTCTGACCTTTTGGACCAAATCTTCAAGTGTTTTAATGTTTCTGACTCCATCAGAACCCTTGTCATCTCAATGCTTCCAGTATTAAAGACAATTTTGCAACAATTGATGCAAACATGGCCCCTCCTTGCAATGATTATCTCTCTTGATGTCTAATTCAAATAGAGAGGTCGGAGATATCACTGTTTTACAGTGGAATTGTCGTAGTCTTATCCCTAAATTGGATACATTCAAAATTTTAATTCATAACTACAATTGTGATGTTTTTGCTCTGTCCGAAACTTGGCTTTCTTCGCGAGATGATCTCTCTTTCCACGATTTTAATATTATACGCTTGGACCGTGATGATAGATACGGAGGGGTGCTTTTGGGGATCAATAAGTGCCACTCATTTTTTAGAATTGACCTTCCACCTATTGGAGGGATCGAAGCTGTTGCTTGTCATGCAAACATCAGAGGCAAAGACCTCTGTATTGTCAGCTTGTATTGGCCTCCGAGAGCTGCGGTTAGCCGCAAACAACTTGATGACATGTGCTCAATCCTTCCTGAGCCACGATTGATCTTGGGAGACTTCAACTCTCACGGAACTGCCTGGGGGGAACAGTACGACGACAATCGTTCATTGTTGATATATGACCTTTGTAACAGCTTCAATATGACCGTTTTGAACACTGGGGAAACAACACGTGTACCTAAACCTCCTGCTAACCCAAGTGCTCTTGACCTCTCGCTTTGCTCGAATTCACTATCGTTAGATTGCAAGTGGAATGTAATCCAGGACCCCAACGGTAGTGATCACTTGCCAATCAAAATTTCCATCACCATTGGATTGAATTCTTCTGAATCTATAAACATGGTATATGACCTCACAAGACACATTGACTGGAAAAAATATGCGGATGCGATTGCTCTAGCCATCAATTCCAGAGATGGTTTACCTCCATTGGAGGAGTATAACTTCCTTCATCGTTTGATCTATGACAGCGCGGTTCGCGCTCAAACGAAACCCATCCCAGGTTCCACCATTTCCCGAAGGCCTCCCAATCTATGGTGGGATAGCCAATGTTCCAAGCTTTATGTAGAAAAATCGAATGCATTTAAAGCTTTTCGGAAACGTGGAACCCCTGGAAATTTTCAAACGTATTTAGCCCTTGAAGATCAATTTAAAAACTTAATCAAAGGGAAAAAACGTGCTTATTGGCGAAATTTCGTGGGAGGTTTGTCACGAGAAACGTCAATGAAAAAATTATGGAAAGTGGCTCGAAACATGAGAAATCGCTCTTCAACGAATGAAAGCGAAGAATATTCACATCGATGGATTTTTAATTTTGCACGGAAGGTTTGTCCTGATTCCGCTCCTGTGCAAAAAATTGTTCGAGATATACCACAAGGTAGGTGCGATCTTGATTCCGAGTTTTCGATGGTAGAATTCTCTCTTGCTCTGCTCTCATGTAACAATTCTGCTCCGGGATCGGATAGAATTAAGTTCAACTTGCTGAAAAACCTCCCTGATGTGGCGAAACATCGCTTGTTGAATTTATTCAATCGGTTTCTGGAGAATAATATTGTTCCAGATGATTGGAGACAAGTACGAGTTATAGCTATTCAAAAACCCGGAAAACCCGCGTCCGACTTCAATTCGTACCGCCCAATAGCAATGCTGTCTTGTATACGGAAATTGTTGGAGAAAATGATCTTGTTTCGCCTTGATCGATGGGTTGAAACGAATGGCCTACTCTCAGATACACAATATGGGTTCCGCAGGGGCAAGGGGACGAATGATTGTCTTGCGTTGCTTTCTTCAGAAATTCAAATGGCTTACGCCGAAAAAAAACAAATGGCTTCAGTATTCTTGGACATAAAGGGGGCCTTCAATTCTGTTTCAATAGAGGTTTTGTCGGACAAATTACACTCTCGGGGTCTGCCGCCTCTATTGAATAATATGTTATATAACTTGCTTTGTGAGAAACATTTGAACTTTTCTCACGGAGATTCGGCAGTAAGTCGGGTCTCTTACATGGGCCTCCCCCAGGGCTCATGTTTAAGCCCCCTTTTGTACAACTTCTATGTAAGCGACATCGACAATTGCCTTACACAAAATTGCAGCCTAAGACAACTTGCAGATGATGGAGTGGTGTCTGTCGTAGGACCAAACGAATCCGACCTGCAAGGACCCTTACAAGATACTTTGAACAATTTTTCAACCTGGGCCATTGGGCTAGGGATCGAATTCTCCACGGAGAAAACAGAGATGGTGGTTTTTTCTAGGAAGCATAGACCAGCAAAACCAAAGCTTCAACTTTTGGGTAAACCGATCACTCATGCTATGTCATTCAAGTATCTTGGGGTTTGGTTCGACTCCAAATGTACTTGGGGGGGCCCATATTAGGTATCTGAGTAAAAAATGCCAACAAAGAATAAACTTTCTCCGTACAATTACCGGCACCTGGTGGGGAGCCCACCCAGAAGATCTTATAATGTTGTATCGAACAACTATTCTCTCAGTGATGGAGTATGGCAGTTTCTGTTTTCAATCAGCTGCCAAAACACACCTCATTAAACTCGAGCGAATTCAGTATCTTTGTCTCCGTATTGCGTTGGGATGTATGCCCTCAACGCATACCATGAGTCTCGAGGTTTTGGCAGGCCTACTCCCACTAAAAGATCGCTTCAAATTATTATCTCTTCGGTTCTTCATCCGGTGTAAGGTCATGAACCCATTGGTGATCGGAAATTTCGAGCAGCTGATCGAGCTAAATTTTCACTCCGGATTCATGAGTTCATATCATGAATTCATCTCCATGCAGGTTGATCCTTCTTCGTATATTCCCAACCGTGTTTGTTTCCCTGACTACATCAATTCCTCTGTGCATTTTGATCTGTCCATGAAGCAAGATATCCATGGATATTCAGATTACCAACGATCGAGGATCGCTCCAACGATCTTCGATGAAAAGTATGGGGGTATCAATTGCGATAATATGTACTTTACTGATGGGTCCACTATAAACGAGTCCACAGGATTTGGAGTGTTCAACGAATTTTTTAGCACCTCACACAGTCTTCAGAATCCTTGCTCAGTGTATATTGCTGAATTGGCAGCAATTCATTGGGCGCTGGACAGCGTCGCCTCACGACCTGTTGAACACTATTACATTGTAACGGATAGTCTTAGCTCTGTCGAAGCTATCCGTTCAGTGAGGCCGGAAAAGCACTCGCCGTACTTCCTTGAGAGAATACGAGAAATTTTGAGTGCTTTATCCAGACGCTGTTATGTCATTACCTTTGTCTGGGTCCCTTCACATTGCTCCATTCCGGGTAATGAGAGGGCTGACTCATTAGCAAAGGTAGGTGCAATTGAAGGCGATATTTATCAGCGTCAAATCGCCTTCAATGAATTTTATTCTTTAGTCCGCAAAAATACCATCGCTAACTGGCAACGCAAGTGGAATGAAGATGAATTGGGCCGGTGGTTTCACTCGATTATCCCAAAGGTTAGCCTTAAACCGTGGTTCAAAAGTCTGGACTTGAGTCGGGACTTTATTCGCACCTTCTCCCGACTCATGTCCAATCACTGTTCGTTAGATGCACTACTCTTCCGTTTCAATCTGGCCAGCAGCAATCTCTGCGTTTGTGGCCAAGGTTATCACGACATCGAGCACATTGTTTGGTCGTGCGAGGTGTATCTGGTCGCCAGATCGAATTTAAAAAACTCCCTTCGGGCCCGAGGAAGACAGCCCAATGTACCGGTGAGAGATGTGTTGGCTCGGTTAGACCTTGATTACATGTCTCATATATATGTTTTCCTTAAAGCTATAGATCTTCGTGTGTGATTGCCCCTACATCCTTATACCCTCCTTTCCTACCTTTGCGGGTAATTCGTCCCCTTGCTATAAATAGTAGATTAAGTTGAAATGTAAATACACTATAGATATACGAATAGATTTATAAATTGAGTGTTCATCAACATTGTTACAATTTCCTTATATCCCATCCTTCTCCTAAAAATATGTCACCCTTCTAAACTCGAGTACACCGCGAGTAATCGGTTTTCCACCTTACTAACCATAGATGTAAGAAAATTGTTTATATATATAGTTTTAAAATTATATTTAAGAATTCGGCTCCTTTAAACTTAAGTAACTGAGCCTGTAAAAATAAACGAATTAAAAAAAAAAAATGACATGAAAATCAAATTTGGTCAAAACTCGTTTATACAACAAAAAATATAGCGCTGACGAAAAATTGCCAAGAGACAAAAAGTGTTTAATTTTTCAAGCTCTACAAATCTTGTTCTATAAAATTTTCTGTAACTGCAAGAAGAAAGGGCTTTGGAGACGAAACTCACACTTACCATTTTAGATCCTTAATTCTATATATGTGGAGGTGGTCAATGTCTCGAAAATAGACTGAATTATTTCCTACACCTCTAAACTTTGATTTACCAACAACAGCATTTCCAAAAATTTACTCATGGCTTCGCCACAGTTTTTTGCGGTTTCTGGAAATCACGTCGGGTAACAAGTGTGAGTTTTGGAACCAGACCCCTCATATGTATTGCTGAAATCAAATCGAACAGGGTGACTTGATCTTGCTCGAAGAAATTCATAAACTTGTTCGCATATTATGATAGTTTACTTGGACAGTATTGTACAGCTGGTACTATATCAGCCACCATCCATTGTGATTATCGAAAGGGAAATCTAACGTAAAATGTGAAATGAACAATTTATGGAATTCACGGGAACAAAAACCCATCGCGATAATTTCCATTCGCCCCCCGAGGCAGTTATTTCTTTTAACGATCCTGAATTGAGCCCCGTCTCGTTTGAGTGTTGTCTCACCGCTCGCTTTCAATTGTACAACCAGTTGAGTGATTTATGTGTGTTCCGCAGTAATTTGATACTGGGAAGCGTTTATGGAACAGACACACTCGATTCAGCTCCCTTCGCAGTGTATTGCGTACACATTCACCGACCATACGCCCACGCACATATATTGACGAGAGAGAAAGCGGGTACCCTCAGGGCGCGGGGATCAAAGACCAATTTTATTTCTATTTAGTGTAATTTTGCCAGCGTAAAACAAACAATTGTTTATCGGTCTAATCACGACACTTAACGTTTATTTGTCGATTATTCTCGCATGCACCGATGTTTGTTGAGTGGTTCGGAAAATTGTTTCGGTTGCGCAATTTTCGCTTGGTTTGAGGCTGACTGAGGATGGTCGTTTTTTTTTCACTAACGCTTCGAGTTGTATCAGTCTCAGCAGAAACTTCGTTAATCCCAACACCGAACGTGGGATGAACCAAACCGTCTCAAATTCACACATAAGTGAAGAAATTTCCATTGAATAAATTCACCATTCAACAGCTTCTCCGTCGCTCATCAACGCCATCTCGTTCGCCTCGATCTGGGAGGCAGAAGAAGCCCACAGTGGAACCCCTCCCTCGGGAGGGAAGAGCGACAGTAAAATACGGTGTGATGTGTAGAAGCGTGAAAAAGGTCCAATTTAGCAGTAGATAAAATTTACATTCTAATCACAGCAAGGAATCAAAACTCCACTGAAGCGTTTTGCAAGGTGTGAGGAGCTCCTGGCGGAGCTTGCGAGGCTTGGGACGGTTGCCAGTGCCGAAGAAGATGGAATTAGTGCTCTCGAAAGATGGTCGCTTCTCGGGAGAGCCCTTAATCGATGTTGGTTGACGTGTTGGGACAGAAGGATACACTTTGTGCTCTGAATTCAACCGACAAAAGGTGTGTCATTTTAAAGAGTTCGTTGTATTTCAAGACGAACGCAGAGTATAATGCGAAAAAATAAGACGCTAAAGCATGAACATTAACAATCTTCCAAAGTTTTCATCTACTTGCTGAATGTGTCAACTCTGTAACAGCTAACAAAAAACGTATTGATTTTGTACCACAAACATAAGGACAAACATGTCACACCTTCCCCCACACCACCTCCTAAATGGGGACGTGATGTAGCTCTGAAGGTGGTGAAAGATTTCTTCACCCGTTCTTCCGTGTCACTCAGCTCAGCATAGAAGCGAGACTCGAGTCGTCGTCGTCGTTAAACTAGACACGTACTCATTTAGCAGCTGTTTCATTCACACTGAAAACTAAATCACATATTGTCGCTCCCCTTTCGCGACTGCCTGCTGCCATTGTCAGTTTCCCCCCACGCCGCTAAATTAGTTCTCCGCCTGGCGCCACAATCAGGACAGGATGTGCCTCAAACCGATTCACACATCTACATCTCAGTCGGAGTGGGTGGCCATTCATGGAAAATCGGTCCTCAATGGTGTGCCACCAAGGGATTAATTAGGAACGGTTACTTTGTTTCGAATTAATTGAGATGTTGAATGGTGAAGCTGGAAAGTCAGACTGACGGTCTGTCGATATGTTGCCATTTTCGGGAGGGCGGAGCTAACGCACCGGTTCCGTGGATTTGCAAACGCAGCGAGCACTCGCGAGAACGATAGGAAAATGCGGGAGCATATTTTGTCATCCACTAGAGAGAGGGAGAGAGCGGAAAATGCGAGATTATGAAAGCGTGAGAGAGCGCTGCATAGAGCCAGTGGTTGCGTGAACGCGATCCATTTTACGACTTCAGAAAGAAGCGTTCCACAGAGCATGGACAGATGTGTTGCATTTTGAATATGCCTTTACAATAACTTAGGATTGAATGTATCAATAAGTAAAATACATATGCTAATTAACCAAACGTATCGTTTTCAACGGGATAGTACCTTTTTCCGACCATTTTTTATTTAATATTTTGAGTATAAAGAGAAAAACATATTTCTTGTTGTAGGTTAAGTAATCTTGGTTTGTCCGATTTAGGGTGTTTTCACGCAACCAGTAAATGCAAATCGAGTTTTTTTTCATGAAAATCACATATAAATTATATGATATAATCAATACGAGTTTGGGTTTGCTGAAAAGCCCCAAGGCTCTAGTTGCTAATACTACCATAAGGCGTTGAAATTATTCAAATTTTTTATGTTTTTTAACGATTTCCCTCAAAGAGAAATTATGATCATGGTTTGTCCGGTTTTAGAAATCACCATTTTGACTGAAAAAATTCGAATGATCCATTAATAGTTCAGACTTTTTTCAGAATATTGCCTCGGGTATTTTAAAAGCGTTCACCTCAACACACTCAACACAGAGAAACTTTATGTCTGTTATGCGCAAAGGACACAATAAACAAACTGCAGCGCGCCATGCGGTTCTCATAGAAATCATGTAGTCAAAACAACATTAGTGAATCGGACAACTCATGATCGGATTTGAGGTCATCGAAATTCTTTAATTACTATTATTATTACATTAGCTATGTAAATCTGATACAAATGGTGTGCAAGCATGATGTTTACAATATTAGTAAGTGTTATAATCCAGAAAAGGTCTGAACACGTGCGTAATAATCGTCTAGTGATTGATTAAAACTTAGCTCAAATGAGTGGCACATTGACACCAATAGAAGGTGGATTTTATAATCCCTTAAAACATGTGAATCCGTTAAAATATACTATGAAACTACTGTAAATCATGAAAAAGAAAAAAAATATTTATATGTTTTGGAACATTCGAATACCTGATTTGACACAGGTGCGCTGAATTAGAGCATTCAAAAAAGTGGACCAACCATGATCATATTTTCGACTGGACAAACCAAAATCATTTACCTTACTACACGATTTGTTCAAAAATTCGTGCCGCAAACTATGGTTGCTTCCTACCAGAGATCGGATAATGACCTTTCAGACATTAATCGGTTTTGTTGGAAGAAACAATGTTGCTGATGTTGTTTTTAATTTTGGTCATTTCATTAGAATTCATCAACGTGAAAGGGGAGAAGTAATTTCGACTAGCGAGGTCCAAACTACCCTAAAAAATCCAGTTGATTCAGGTGAAACATAGTATGCTAAATTTATAAAAACTGAGATTTTTTTTTCGATACTGCGTTGAAATACATAAAATAATGGAAGGTTAGTCTAGGAGAAACACAATAGAATGTATTGATTGTTTTAAAGTTCATTCCTAAATTGTTAGATGTTCAAAGTAGCATTAGTAAAAAATCCAGAACATATTTTGTTTGTAAAGAAGACAATGATTGAAGAAGTTATAATAGATGTGATAAAAATGTGTAACAAAGAATTCGTGCAGGTTGCGAATCGGAAGATGCAGATGCTTACAGAGATAATAAATTTAAAGTGTAAGAATTCGTGAAGCAAACGGATTATAGAGCAATTCCACGCCAAATCAGCCGGCCGGACGATTTATTAAGTTTTCAAACGCATATTACTCAAAATATATCATTAGAAAGAAAATTTATCCAGCATTTTTTTGCATAAAGCATAAATAGTGAATATATAAAAAAGTTAACAATTTGACGATTTAAATTGATATGTTTTGTTTCGATTGCACTAACCACTTGTTTTTCTCCCCGATGCAACGAGCAATCGTTCTGTCTAAATTCGGGCGTAAGCTCACAATGTGAGTTGATTCATATTTTTAATTATTCTCAATTTACCGAAAATAGTCATTTATTGTATTTTAAGTTGTCCAATCAATTCGTGCTAACAATTACTATGCTACTAACAATTTATGTAACTGTGATCCAGGATGTCATAATATCGATCATGCTATCTGGTTATGTAAAAAATGCAATTAATGAATTTAACTGGCTGGAAATTTAGAAGATCGAAAGGCTACTACATCACCGGGCTATAAAGTTATTACAAACAATGTTCCGGACAACGTGGAGACGAAGAAGAAAATGCTATATTTATCTATGATATATTTCTGTAGTAATAGATTTCTTTGACTTAGGCCAATATTTATGTAGATCGTAACTCTTTAGATTTGTTTTTAAAAATGATACATGATGACATTTTGTCTTCTTCTGCATAATTGAATAAACAGAACAAAACGGTAGTAATGGCTTTAATTGCATTTTGTGTACATTTTTGAACGCAATGTGGTTCCGAATTCTACCACGTATTCTACACGTATCTCATCTAATCCGTTATAGGACACAACTTCATACACGAAACGGTTTTTTTTCCATTTGATGTATCAAAAGAGAAAAAAATACAGATTTGAACAATGAAAAAACTCAATTCAAATGCAATTGCTACACACATTAACATATTTTATAATAGCATATCTAGAATCATTGAACTTTCTTTGCTAGAATAATTACTCAGAATATCAATGGATTATCAATGGATTATTTTGGAAAAATAACATGGGGACACACTTTTAGTTATCTAAATTTTCAATATTGAATTCAATTTTTGAGTAAGATTTCTCAACGTTGTATTTAAAATTTAATTTTTCCTAAATACTTAATTTATTCCACAACAATTAAGGGTAATGATTTGTTCGAAAAAAGGTTTGATACGCCTCTATAAAAATCAGTCGTAATTAAAATTGGTTAAAATGAAAATTGTGATTTGAACAGTTGCAACAAGATTTAAAAAAAATAGAAGGGTGGTTTCCATGACTCGACTGCATTGTTAAAGTAGGACTACAAAATTATTAAGCTATAAACTCTTACCCCAGGAAATACCTTTATTACATCCGGCTTGAAATACGCTGCACTTTGAAGCCAACTTTAACCCGAAAATCATGCACAGCATTCTCTGCGTTTTTCATTCTTCATGTGGCAATAACTTTTTCTGTCTGAGGCTTCGAAAAATTCTTCCAATTTCGAGAAGTCAAAAGTGTTGCCTATCGTAGCCTTTTCTTCTGCATCCCTTTAGTTTCGTAGAAACAGGTGAAGATTATTGATTGATGATCCATTCTTGCCATCGGGAGAGCAATAAACAATAAATTTGTTTCCTTATAGTAATACAGTAATGTAGTATTCATCGCGAACACTATCGCGACAGTCGGTGACACATTCGATCACAGACGATTAAATATTCGCTCCCTCGACACCGTTATTGCACATTTCCAAATCATTTCAATCTACATTTGGCAATGCATAAAACAACTAAATGTGCGTATCATGCATGAATATGGGAACACTCTCGTCAGCGGCATGCAAGCCGAACCCGATACCCTAAACCTTTAAGGATTAGAGATTCACATTGTATACATCAGATCTTAGAATATTTCCGATTCGATTGATGGGCAAATCATTGAAATTCATTCGCAGCGAAAGTAATTAGTAACGTTAACTTTAATTCATAAAATCTGATCTGATTTGTTTTCTAATTTGGCAAAGTCGTAACTACACATAAACAAATGATACGGGATTGCGTCAAATTCGTCTGTTTTGGCGTGAAATTGCTCTATATTTTGTGTCTACCTGGTAGTAACGCATCTGTTGAAAGGATTTTTTTTTCTGCAATGGAAAATAAATGGACAACGGAAAAGTCATGACCCAATGTTGAAACCATGAAAGTTACGATAAATGTCAAACGGAACTTCGATCTGGAATGTGACAAACTTTATTATAAAACTTCCAAAAATCATAATATCCTTCACAACATCACTTCATCTCTTTGCGATCGCTGTGATCTCTTTGCGATCGAGTATCGCGTATACGTACCCTGTTGCAAAGTTGAAATAGACGGTGTAATAAACGAAAAGGGTTTGACTCGAAAAGAGATACTCGATGGTGTCGGTCGCTTCAAGAACTCTTCACTTAAAAGTGTGAAGATTCTTGCATGCGATCGACTGAAATCTGTGTCACTTAAAAATGACAAAAGAGTTCTCAATCGGATAAACTCTTTTCGTGTGACATTTGAGGGTTCCGCCCTTCCTAACTACGTTGCAATAGGTGCACTTCGTTTACCTGTTCGGTTGTTTGTACCCCGGGTAATGAAATGCAACAAATGTATGCAACTCGGTCACACGGCCGCCTATTGTTGCAACAAAAAACGTTGCGCAGATTGTGGAGAGAGCCATGATGAGAATCCTTGCCCGAAAGAGCGCAAGTGTCTTCATTGCGGCGGGACTCCTCATGATCTTACTCAATGCCCGGTGTACATACAACGAGGGGAAAAAATCAAGCGTTCCTTAAAAGAACGTTCCAAGCGGACTTATGCAGAAATGCTTAAGAGTCCCGTTCCAACGACTCAGGACAATCCCTACTCCATTCTGCAGAACGACGAGCCTGTTGCTGACGCTCCCAATGCAGGAAGTTCCGGTACATCGCAGGGTGCCATCAGGAAAAGAAAAATTACTTCTATTCCATCACTCCCCAGAAAGAAAACCGAAACTTCCCAAGTTGGAATGAAAACTCGAATCGAACGTGCTGAGAATAGACCGAAGCAAATACCTCCTGGTTTAAGCGGTTCTTCTACGCACCAGGGGTCCTCAGCACTTCCCGGAGCAGCACCCAACACGTCTGTTCCTTTTTCGCGGTCGAGGCAACAGCCACAATCTGGCCTGCTTGCGCTTTCTGACCTGGTGGACAACATTTTAAATGCTTTAAATATAAATGACCCTCTTAAAATTTTTGAAAGAAAAATGTGGTTTTTTGGCAGCGTTCATTTCCCTCGATACCTGATTCAGGGCAAGAGGTCAAGGATTTGACCACTGTAATACAGTGGAATTGCAGAAGCATCATTCCTAAACTAGATCAGTTTAAATTTTTAGTTCACAGCTCTAACTGTGATGTATTTTCTCTCTGTGAAACATGGCTTTCTTCAGCCGGTGAGCTGAATTTCCACGATTTCAACATTATTCGCCTCGATCGAAATGACTCGTTTGGTGGCGTACTATTGGGGATTAAAAAATGTCACTCCTTCTATAGAGTCACTCTCCCATCGATGACAGGCATTGAAGTTGTTGCTTGCCAGACACAAATCAATGGCAAAGACCTCTGCATTGCTTCGATATATATCCCTCCCAGAACTACGGTAGGCCGCCATCAGTTCTTTGATACTATCGAGGCAATGCCGGAGCCGCGGGTAATCTTAGGTGATTTCAACTCCCATGGAACAGCATGGGGATCACTCTACGATGACAACCGTGCCACTTTGATTTATGATCTGTGCGACAACTTCAAATTGACAGTTTTGAATACTGGGGAAGCAACCAGAATAGCCAACCCTCCTGCACGGGCAAGCATGCTAGACATATCTCTATGCTCTTCTTCGTTATCCCTGGATTGCATGTGGAAGGTAATCCAAGATCCCCACGGTAGTGACCACCTACCAATAATTTTATCGATCGCTAATGAATCAAGCTTTCGTGAGTCAGTCAATATTTCGTATGACCTCACGAAGAATATTGACTGGAGAACATTTGCGGAAATAATATCTGAAGCAATTGTTTTAATGCATGAACTTCCTCCACTCGAAGAGTATAACTTTATTTCGAGTTTGATTTACGAAAGCGCACTTCAAGCTCAAAAGAAACGTGTACCAACTATCACTTTCCGACGTCGTCATCCATCACTTTGGTGGGACAAGGAATGTTCAAAGGTCTACCTTGAAAAATCATCCGCTTTCAAAAAATTCAGGAAAACTGGATTAGTGGAATGGCTTCTAAAGTACCAAGCTCTAGAAGCCAAACTAAAAGGTTTGATTAAAGCAAAAAAGCGTGGATATTGGCGGAAGTTCGTCAATGGTTTGTCAAGGGAGACCGCTATGAGCACTCTTTGGAATACGGCTAGGAAAATGCGTGGCTGGAACCATACAAACGAAAGTGAGGAATACTCTGACCGTTGGATTTTTAACTTTGCAAGGAAGGTTTGCCCCGACACCGTTCCTGCACAAAACGTCGTACGCGACATTCCACTTCAAAGCGATTATGAGAATTTTTCGATGGTGGAATTCTCAATTGCCCTTCTCTCATGTAACAATTCAGCTCCGGGGTCGGACAAGATTAAATTCAACTTGTTGAAGAATCTTCCCGACTTGGCAAAACAGCGTTTGCTGAACTTGTTCAACAAGTTTCTGGAGCTGAATATTGTCCCGCATGACTGGAGACAAGTGAGAGTGATAGCCATACGGAAACCCAACAAGCCGGCTAGCGATCACAACTCGTATAGGTCGATTGCAATGTTATCCTGTATTCGTAAATTGTTAGAGAAAATGATTCTACTTCGTTTGGACAAGTGGGTCGAAACGAACAATTTGCTGTCAAATACGCAGTTTGGCTTCCGCCGAGGTAAAGGGACGAATGATTGTCTCGCGCTGCTATCTTCTGAAATCCAAATCGCATTTGCTCGCAAAGAACAAATGGCTTCCGTTTTTCTCGATATCAAAGGGGCATTTGATTCAGTTTCCATGGAAATTCTCTCAGAGAAACTTCATAATCGTGGACTTTCACCAATTCTGAATAATTTTCTGTACAATTTACTGTCAGAAAAGCACATGTTTTTCAATCATGGCAGCTTGAAATCTTCTCGATACAGTTTTATGGGCCTACCACAAGGCTCCTGCCTAAGCCCCCTCTTGTACAGTTTTTACGTCAATGATATAGATAATTGTCTAACTAGAGACTGCACGCTGAGACAACTTGCAGACGATGGAGTTATTTCCATCACGGGTACTAATCCCGTCGTTCTGCAAAAGTCGTTGCAAGATACCCTGAACAATCTGTTCACGTGGGCCCTCAAGCTGGGTATCGAATTCTCTACGGAGAAAACTGAAATGGTCGTTTTTTCTAGGAAGCACGAACCCGCCCAATTCCAGCTTCACCTATCCGGCAAAACGATCCAACACTCTATGTTTTTCAAATACCTGGGTGTATATTTTGATTCTAAGTGTACCTGGGGGAGACACATTGCGTATTTGAAACAGAAATGCCAGCAAAGAATCAATTTTCTCCAAACAATTACCGGAACATGGTGGGGTGCCCATCCAGGAGACCTCATTCAGTTGTACAAAACAACGATATTGTCAGTGTTAGAATATGGCAGTTTTTGCTCCCGATCAGCTGCCAGGATTCATATTCTCAAGCTGGAGAGGATACAATATCGCTGCTTGCGTATAGCCATGGGGTATTTGCATTCGACACATACGAAGAGTCTCGAAGTTTTGGCAGGAGTACCCCCGCTTACTCTTCGGTTCACAGAATTATCCTACAGATTGCTCATCCGTTGCAAGATCATGAATCCATTGGTGATTGATAACTTCGAAAATCTACTCCAACTGACTCCTCAGTCAAGTTTTATGTCTTTATACCATGAGTACCTTACCCACAACGTGCACCCTTCACCAGGCATCTCCAACCAAGTTTGCTTCCCATACTTTTGCAATTCCTCTGTCATTTTTGATCTGTCCATGCGACAAAACATCCATGGAATCCTAGATCACCTACGCTCCGATTCTATTCCGCCGATATTTTCGGCAGAATATGGGAATGTTAGATCTGATAAAATGTTCTTTACTGACGGTTCATTCATAAACGGGTCCACTGACTTCGGCAACTTCAATGAAAATTCCAGTGCCTCTTTCAAACTCAAAGATCCTTGTTCCGTGTATGTCGCTGAACTGGGTGCGATATATTACGCATTAGGGATCATTGAAACATTGTCCATCGACCACTATTTTATTTTTTCAGACAGTCTCAGCTCAATAGAGGCAATCCGCTCAATGAAAGTTGATAAACGCTCATCTTATTTCCTAACAAGAATAAGACAACTATTGAGTGTTTTGGTCGAAAAATTATTCAAGATTACCTTTGCATGGGTTCCCTCTCATTGCTCGATTCCGGGGAATGAGAAAGCGGACTCGCTAGCTAAGGTGGGCGCTTTAGGAGGCACACTTTTTGAAAGGAAAATTGCTTATAATGATTTTTTCCACATTACTCGTCAGTATACGCTCGTAAGTTGGCAGCGCATGTGGAGTGGTGATGAGTTCGGTCGTTGGTTACACACGATTATCCCTAAGGTCTCGACGAGTGCATGGGTCAAGGGATTGAATGTAGGTCGTGATTTCATTCGCGTGATATCTCGGCTTATGTCCAATCTCTACAACCTAAACGCGCATCTCTATCGCATTGGGCTCGCAGCAAACAATCTTTGTGATTGTGGCGATGGCTACCACGACATCGAGCATGTTGTCTGGTCGTGTATCCGGTTCCATGCTGCTCGCTCTCAGCTCTCTAGAGCACTGAGAGCACAAGGCAGACAATCGGATATCCCCGTCCGGGATATCTTAGGTAGCCGGGATCCTGATCTTCTGCTTCATCTATACCTGTTCCTCAGAAACTCCGATGTTAACGTTTAATGATGTTTCCTTCGTTGTGTCCCCGTTTCATATCCCTCCTATCCAAACGATAAACTTTTACTTAGTCGCGGCAATACATACACACACTCTTTACAGATACACGGGCCAAAGGTTGTGCAGTCCACTGATCATTCAACAAGAGCCAAAGGTTGTACCGCTTATGACAACTCTACACGAGCTGATGATTGCGCCGGCTAGTGACCATTCTATCCTGGATTCCTCGAGTGGAGAAAGACGCACCACGCTAGATATGGGGTACAGACTAGGGGGGCGTTGCTGATTAATGGTCAGCTGCATCCCAATAGGAGATATCCCGTGTCGGGCACACGTACAGAGCATCGAAGACTGCAACATACCAATTATGAGAACACTTGTAATACTAACCTCGAGCCAACCGCGAGTAATCGGTTACATATTACTAACATAGTTGTAAGCAAACATTGTCGAAATATTGAACTCCCGGCCCCGTTAGGCTGACGCCTTAATAAAAATATATATTTTGGATAAAAAAAAAAATCACTTCATCATCAAAATATTCCTTCGTTGTAGAGAACAAATCAGGTACATCTAAGAATGTTTGATTATTCTGTTTTATAATTTTGTTCACTCAATATAATTTTTCGAAAAACATCAAATGTTTTTTATTTTGACTTACGAGTCCCGTTTTTACTCTTGAACTATTTGGTCAGCCTAAAGATACATAACCATATTGAACAATGGGAAATTTTCATCATAATCATAACGCATATCTGTTTTAGCCAATGCTAAATTTAAGGTAACTAATCTGCAACATTTAAATACACGTCATTTTGCGATTTGGAAAATGTAACCTCATATTCAGACAGGTGCCAAATTTGAATGTAATAATAATATTATATCCAAATTATTATGATATAGTTTCGAGTTAGACATTGTCTTGTATATTTTTCCATCCCAACTGCGCAGAAGATCATGTTTGGGGTGACAATTCCTGAAGTCTTAAGCAGTTGAAAGTCAACATTATTGAATTAATCACTAACTACTCCCCGAGGGGTAGGTCGTGCAAGCTGTCACATAGCAGATATGCAGATACATGGGAACATCGATATAATGTGCATTTCTCTTTCAAAAATTGTACGTTGTGTCGCATTGTATGTTATATCAAACATAATTAAGATCTCAGGAACATAACTTATATTCCTTCATTGTATTACAGCTTTATAGTTTTGATTGATTTTGGTACTTTTCTTCGGATACTTCCATCATTGTTTAGACTCTCTGTTGATCAAGCGGCCATTTTATTTAACGATCTCTTCATGTCTGCAGCATCACTTTGGCACCCTTCATCAATTCCGTTTGACAATTGGCCAATTTTTTTTTGACTTGGCGGAACTGGGGATAATTGGAGAATTGAGGTCTTTTTCAATGTAAACGATCCCGTTGTCACGGTAACGATACTACTGAGGTACCTTTCGAATGCAGTGGCAGCTTGCCAAATCTGGCCTAAAATTCACCGGACGTTTCTGCAGGCACTCTCTTCTATACATTCTCAAGTTCATTGTCATGTTTGTGACGAGAACCTTTGTTTTCTGTCACAGCTGCAAATCCCTTGCCAAATCAAGAACTTCCTGGAAAATTTATCAACGAAAACGAACTTCTTCTCTAGCAGGGTAGGTCGTGTGTCTTATAGAATTTCAGACCTAAGAGCTGTCCAAAATTCATCTTCACGTACGTTTCGTCATACATCAGCATGCATCCATCGTACTTCGTCAAAACCTTACAATTTTCGAGTGCGTCTTTCGGCAACCAAATTTTTCTCGCAGGTACAGAAATTAATAATCTTCTCACATATTGATTCTCCGGATGGTACTTTGGTTAGAGTTGTATGTATCGTATGTTCCACTAAGACGCGTCTTCTGATCCATCGGAACAACAGTTGCATGTTTACGAATACTTTTCAGCATATGATATACCGTCAATGGGTGTCCAAAATCAAATTTCTTCTCTCAGGATCCATCCTTTCCAAAACAAAACGTGTCAACTGAAATTTTCCCCGTTAAAGATACAGGTTTGCCACAAAAATTTCTTTCATAAGATTCATAAGACACGCCTACTACGACCGCTGCTATAAAATTAACAATGATGCCGGGTTCTAAATGAAACAAACCTTAAGGTAAATAGATAAAATTATCGCTTGCACCTTTATTCTTCAGCACAAGTGTTCAAACCATATTGCAGAGCATGTAATGCAAAAATGCAAAATTTATATGGAAGTCCTGATTATGGGCTGTGGTTTCAGACATGAGACTATAATCACCATATTCACAATGCACAATACAGAGATGGATAGTTTTTATGGGATTTCCAATGCCCTAATTGAAATTCGGGAACCTATACCCAGGCCACTAAGTGACATTTGTTGAACCTGATTGACATGAAACTATCAGTAACTATTCCGAAAAGATTGATTACACATTGAAAATGTGTACGTTATATCGATGTTCCCCCGTTGTTTCACTCTCCTTCTCGCGGAATACATTTTCGCAAGTAAAGACCTTTTTCTGGAAGTAGAAGAAAATGACGAAGCAAAAATGTTCTTCCGTTTTAGTTAGTACGTAAAAGATAAAATTCTGAAGAGTTAGGTATCCTCAATGCGAATTTTACTGCTGAAAAAAAATATAACGGGAAAACATAAAGAATTTGAACACATGACATGAAGACACATGCTTGGTTCAGTGTGTTCCCTTCCTGAATGAGCCAAAAGTAGTACTTCTTCAGACGACAAAACGTATAACATCTAGAACTAGAAATACAATTGCATATACTTCGATCTTGCATTTCATATTTGAAGAAATTGCACATTATATTCTCATGTAAAAAAAGTCTTCAATCATTCCTGTGAACAAGTGCATTTTTTTTTTCTATTGAATAAATGAACCATTTCACACGGAAATTAAATACTCAATTTTATACAAAACTAACAATTATCCGTCGAATGGGGGTACACTGGAATACTAATAGACTAACGTTGGAGCAATCAAATGTAAGTTACAAACAATAAACAGGAAAAAATAATGTAGAGGAAATAATAACTTATCTGTAAGAAAATACATGAAATACTGAATAGGCAATTTTTAACCATAGAATTAAGGAAACATGTTAATATTTTCTAGTAAAAATATAGTTAAGAGCGTGGCTCCTTTAAACCTATGTAACTGAGCCTGTAAAAATAAACGGATTAATAAAAAAATATCAGACATTGTGCCGGGGAAAAAAAAGATGTATAAAATGATTCAGCGTATGACGAACTTCATGCAAACTCGACTGGCCGTTGGCAGCACCATCTCAGAATGCAGTGAATCGTTGTAGGTGTAGGCACATGGGTCTTTCAAGCAACTTTGTATACTTGAAATATTCAAAATCGGATTAAAACTAAGACGTCAACTATCTATCTTTTATAGTTTCTGGAATGCATGGCATTTTTGTATGGAGACTCTTGAAAAAAGTAATCTTTTACTCGTAAAATTTTTGTGTGCAAATTCTCGCGTTTGACATGTTCTTGACATGTTACTAAATAGAAAAAAAGTTATCAGAGCATGTAAATCGAGAAAATTTATACATAAAAATGTTACAAATTAAATATTAATGGTAATTTTTCGAAGAAAAACATGAAAAAGTTGTTGTTCAAAAAACTTTTTGTCTTGTGAAAGTAGCCATCTTCCGATGTATTGGAGACGTTTTGGAAGTTGTATGAAAAAATTAATATTACTCTATAGTATAGCGTGGTTCCCTTGCGATTATCACGATTATCGATTAGTGGGAATGTGTAAAAAGAATCTGGATTCCTGTGGTGAGTGATGTGATTCTGAAAACGCGAACTCTCAACTTTTGAGCGAAACGAAGAAATAGGAAATAATATCTATTTTAATCGGACCGGTCATACATTTCGTTATTCATCGTGCGTAGAACTATTTTTCCTGACCTGAGAAGTTTACTGAAACAAAATCTTCAAACCATCACAAATATCACTCGAATAGACTACACCCAGGTTTTTTTCGCGGTTTTTTTTGCGCGGTTTTTTTGCGCAGTTTTTTACGAGGTTTTTTTACGCGGATTTTACAATTAACGCGTTCTTTTTCACGCGGATTTTCCAATTAACGCGGTTTTTTTTTACGTGGTTTTTTTACGAGGTACATATCCCCGCGTAAAAAAAAATCTGGGTGTATATATTTTTCAAGCTGAGAAGGTCACAAAGGGAATTCCTAGCTTAGGGGTTTATTCATTTCATTCTTTGCACAACAACCATGGATAACAGCTATTACAAACTTGGGCCTTGAGGGCTTCGGACCGTTCTTCGCAGGCGGAATTCGAACATTATAATTTAGGCCTCTTGTACACAAACATCACCACGAATGTATGTGTGAACGAATCCATGACTTTATTTTATTTTTTTTATTTTTATTTATTCATCGTCTTCGAGAGTATCGTACAGACTGGTTATACTTATGATATATTCTTAATCCTAGCTTTAAAATAATCTTTGGTCATGTTGAAATCAAAAATTTGGCAGACATTGTTGAAGGCTCGAAGGCAGGAACTGAATGGATTATTGTAGCCATAGCATGTTCTATGTCCGGGAACAGCAATTAATGCGGAGAAACGCAGCTGACGTTGAGGAACGTTTATTGGAATATGCAGAAGAAGATCGGCACACTCGATGTTTTCACTGAGGATGTCGAATACAATCAGTCGTTGCATCTTCAGTCGCCTTGCCGTGAGCAATTCCAAGTCGATTAGACGACAACGTTCCGAATAATGGGGAAGATGGACGGGATCATTCCACGGGAGATGTCGCAATGCAAATCGAATGAAACATTTCTGTACACGCTCGATACGTACAATCTCGGAAACGTGGTATGGGGCCCAGACCGGTGCAGCGTACTCTAAGTTGCTCCTCACTAAACTACAGTACAAAGCTTTTAGTGCATATACGTCGGTGAACTGTGACGCATTCCGACGTATAAATCCCATGATAGAGAATGCTTTGGAGGTGATAGCTGAGATGTGATCGTGGAAACGTAGCTTTGAGTCCATGATAACACCCAAGTCACGGATAGAATGTACACGATCCAAGAAAAGAGTGTCGATCTTGTATCGGTAGTCTATCGGCTCGTAGCAACGACTAAAGGTGATCACCTTGCACTTACTTGTGTTCACACGCATGCCGTTGTCTTTGCACCACTGCGCTAGAGAATCGATATCGGCCTGCAAGCTGCAGCAGTCCGCAGCTGATTTGATGACTCGGAAAATTTTAAGGTCGTCGGCAAACAATAGTTTTCCAGAAGATATTCGTAGGCACAAGTCATTAATGAAGATTACAAATATCAATGGCCCTAGTACACTTCCTTGGGGGACTCCGGACGCTATATCGAATGTTGTGGATCGTGCTGAGTTCACCTCAACAAAAGCTTTCCTACCGGTCAGGTAAGACATCAACCAATCGGATATCCAATCAGGAAAACCCATGTGCTTCATTTTTCTCACTGTAAGAATATGCGGAACAGTATCGAAAGCCTTCGAGAAATCAATATAAACAGAGTCCACTTGATTTCTGTGTTCAACTTCACGAAAGAGCACGTTGGTGTAGCATAATAAATTGGACGTTGTGGAACGATGGGGTACAAATCCATGCTGGAACTCAGATATCATCGATTTCGCTGCAGACAGTAGCACTGTGTGGATCAGTGATTCGAGTAGCTTCCCTAGGCAACAAAGGATGGATATTCCACGGTAATTTTCAACGCGCCGCAAGCTGCCTGATTTGTAGATAGGAATCATCTTCGCAGTTTTCCATAGGCTAGGGAATGTTCTTTCCTCGAGCGACTTTCCTTAGAAAAAAATGAAAAAAATCACACAGCTGTTGAATAGTCCATTTTCAAATAGAACGCACACTTATCTAAGAGTATGAATAAGTTCTGTATTATCCTTTTTATTTTTTTTTTTTGCATTAATGTGATCATTTCCATTTTAGTTTGGTTCGAAAAACCATTTTTTCATTTTTCCAAAAATTACGTTTTTAATAAGTCATAACTTTTGAATAATTGAAACGATTCAGATAATTCACATATCAAAGCGAATCCAGTGAGTTTTTTGAAAAAAATATAATACTTGTAAAAACATTGGATTTTGTTTTCGTTATTATTGTATTTGTTGTAGCTACCTGCGAAACCAAAACATGTTGACTTTGAAAAATCATAACCCGAAAATGAAAAACAAAACATCTTTCTGGTTTTTGGAAATGTTATGTAAAAACAAAACTCAGCTTTCGAGACAAAAATATAAAAAAAAAGCAAATATATCTGGGGCTGTGAATCGCTTTCGAAAGACTAATGAAGCTCTTTCGATCTTGAATAACAACAGAAAAACCTTATGCAAAATGGTGCAAAGAACATTAACATTACCATTATCAATGCGTACCACACAAAAAACAAAATCATAATGCTATTTGCGGTTCTTGGGTGTATCACGTGTGTGCTTTGAGATTTTTATTCAAATTGTGATCAATCGGCATGAAAAAATAAACAAAAATTTGCGGGGGTTTTGATGAAACTTGAAGTTTGTTGAAGATGAGACGAACAGGTAATTGCTCATTCGATGATTGATCTTTTAGAAGTAGATGGTCGTACTTGGACAATTCAAGAGTCCTTTTCATTTCCAAAAAGCAATTTCGATAAAAATGCATTTGAAGTTTCGATTCAAGGACGTTCTACATTAGATAGCGCGTCACTGTATCACTATCACTGTATCTGTCACTATCAAGAATAAACGACGAGTATGGAATGTTCGTATTTTTTGTGTGGATAGTATCCATATTCACAAAAGAGTGTGTAAAAGTGAAGCGTGAAGTAAAATCCAAATATTACTGTATAGCAAAGAGCGGTTTCACAGGCTGGCCGAGCTTTACAAATTTTCACAAATCGGCACAAAATTTTAAAGTTTCCCGGTGCACCCATTTCGCGAAGCTTGCGCCACCTTACACTGATTGCAGCCATAGTTCCATAATGCACCTCGCTCATGGACATTATTACAACCTCACAATTAATTATGGACTAACAGGATGAAATTGGTTTTATCGCACCCTGCATTACTGGCGAAACTCGCGTGCGCCATCACGGGCCGCAGCGATCGAACCCATGGATATAGGAGGGAGAGCATCGCGATACCGCTTTAAAGTGGAGATTTGCGGATGTGTGCAGCAGCAATTGCACCTGCTAACTTTATAATTAATTGTGTCAATTCGCCCGAACAAGGAACTGGTACGGTGCCTGTAATTGCATGCAATATTCAGAATGTTTTTAATTTTCATCGATTTCCTCCACCAGCTGCTGCAGCTGCTGTTGCCGCCGCCATTCGGAAACTGGCACTTGGTCCCAATTCGTGAGACCCCGTTTTCAATAAAATAGAGCGAATGAGCGTTTAGTGACACTTCGAGAAACCAAATCGGATGACATCCCAACAATAGCGCCGATCCCACATCAGAAACGTCCAAACATGATCGAAAGTCAAATAGAAGAGTGACACATTTCTCCATTGCCGCAACAACAGAAAACGGTTCGATTTTGTTCCCCTATTGCAATCCGTTCTATTTTCCCATTTTTTTTCGCCGCATCCATCAACGGAAATTGACGCTTGTTTTCGACTTACCACACATTAGCTTTCAAAATATTTGCGCCTCATCCTCTTCCCATCCATCAGAGCCACGATTTTCGGCACTTTTGAACGGATTTGACAACGTATGAAAATGGAAATTGGAAAAATGACACAGCCATGGTTCTTTTGTGTCAAGGTCTGGTGTCAATTTAAAGCGTATCTGTTTTTGAGGCTGTGCGGGTCCTCCGGGTCGATGCAAGCAATTGTTGTCGCAGATGAGAAAATAAAACCATAATTTTCTGTGAAATTACCTCCGACGTTTTTGTTGTTGTTGTTGTTGTTGTTGTGGTTATGGTTGTGTTATCATCAGTTTCTATCTCAAGAAAGGAAGCTCTAATTTGAGATAGAAAATAGAAATGGCGGAAGATCAGCTCCCTCGGGCAGAACACGTATGAAAAAATGGCCTCGAAAAAGGAGGAAGTTTGGCTGAAAAATTAACTGTGCCTCCGGCCGTGGTGTGCATGCAGCTCTGCTAAGTGAGCTCTGATTAAATCTGATAATTAGAAAATATTATTATCAGTTAATTCCAAGTTAGAATTTATTTTTGTTTCGGAAGATTCGTGCTGTTTGAAAACACGAACCAGCATTTATCAGTATATCACATGATCGCTTCCTGTTCCAATTCACTCGGGAAATCTCAGCCTCGCATTAACAATTTAATTGAAATTTGGTTCGGCGGATATTTCGTGCCGCGCGAGCAAAATTCATAATTACAACCAATTGAAACCCAAATCGTGAAGAGATTATTTCGTAATTATTTTCCCTTCTCGCGTCGATGTGAATTTTTCCTGGCGTGAAAATTCGCCCACCCTGGGCATGTTTGGGGAATGCAAAAAGCAGTTCTGTAGCTCGGTGAGCCCACACGGAATGGTTTGCGAAACGGCACGCAATGCCTCGCTGGCCAAGGGCGTCCAGGATGGGTGCATATAGAGGCACTTGTTCTCTCTCTCTCTCTCGCTTTTATCAGATGACGATAATGATGATTCACTTCAGGGCCCCCGGAAGCTGGGCCCAAATTTGGCCCCTGTGTATGTGCGCACTGTGTATTGAATTTAATGCACTTTTGAATCTTGCGTTGCCTGCGGAGCGCTCAGAGTAAATTAAAAACCAATTGTAGCTTCTCCCGAAGTGGAAGAGGGGTTTGAATTTTTGAATTGTTCCTGGAGGAGTGGGGAGAAGGTAGGAAAATGTTGAGCTGATGTTGCCAAATTGAGTTTTAATAGCAATCAACTCCGATAAGAGCGTGAAAAACAGAAGTGCAGTCGTCGAATGAATTCTCAGACATGTGTCAAATGCTTCGATCTCGTGATACGTTTATCTTACAAAAGAAAAAAAAATCCAAATCCAAAAAATATAATTCTGGGGTTAGTTGCATAATTCCATTTTTGTTTTTATTGCTATAACGAAGCTGATGATTCCATATAATTCCTCAACAAAAGATTGAACTACACAATTATTTATAAGATCAGTAAATTTAGGCATAAGCAAGAAAAACCAGTATGCAAAATTGTATATATGTATATTTATATAAAGGTTTTTGTGCTGACCAAATCGACGATCAAATATGAAAACTGGAGAAGTGAACTATAATCCCATTTTTGTATATCGAGCAAATTGCCAACCCGGGAGTTCCGATCATGAAGTTTTCACATAAGACCTGTTATGAGAACTACCGCAGTAGGAGCAATTTCATGCCAAATCAGTCGGCTCTGACCCCCTTTTTTTGTTATGTATACAGTTGTAGCTATCTAAAATAATTATTTTTGTTATCAGATGACCAATATTAATTCGCGACTGATTTTTTTGAACGGGCTTGTCCGATATTATATACTTTTTTCGAAACCCAGATATCTGATTAAAATATAATGAACAGAAAAGTTGTTTCGAAATCGATGAACTATTTACGAAACAAATAAAACAGCCTTAAAAATACTCAAAATTTGAATTTAATATTTACAAATTTTATGGTGCAAAACAGCTCTCGATATTTTTTTCCCAAAGATAACTTTTCGCCTTCGCAGTATATATTCTCGGTTTCATTGATTTCACAGAAGTTCTCTCGGTTACCTTCTAAGGTTTCCCAAAGATAACTTTCTGCCATCGTAATTGGCTTTCGATACAGAGTACGCGCCACGAAAAACAGAATATATCGCCGGTCATATTTGTGTTAGTTTCCTCCTCAGGTTTTCCGAAGATAAAGGACCGAAAGTTGCGACTAAAAAGTTAATTCTCAAGTTTCGTTTCATTTACACCCAAATAGATGAATCCCACGTGATCGGCGGCGAATATCATACTAATATTTCTTCCCTTCCCCTGATGACTGTGAGGAAGTGGCCGGCGTCGTTATTGACCATTTAAAGCCAGAATCACCGAAAATTGCACAACGAGAATTATTTGCTAGTCCAAGCGTCATTCTGTGTGTTCTTTGTGCAATTTGATTGGTTCAAGTCAATCACGGAGAGCAACTACGAATTGTACAGTCTACCCAAGCTCAAGCTCAAGCTCAAAACAGCTCTCAGCTAAATCTGTTGAAATGCACGCGTTCAATAGCCACAATAATGCAACAAAAAAAAAATCGTCATCACAAGTATGAACAAAATATCTAATGAACATGTAAACAACTCAAAACTTTTAAACGCTTCTAATTTTACATTCGCATTATTTTGCATTAATTTATCTTCGATCTGATTCACGTCGTACAGTTGACACATTCTTCAAACGGCATAGAATGTCATTGTTTTAAGCAAGCTTTGATGGTAAAACGACGTTTAACAGGAATACATAGGTTGTAAGAAGAACATATAGGGTTGGGGAAAAAGAAATGTCGTATTTCTGATCGAAATTTGACGCTTTATTCAACATACTTAAAATTATCCAATTTAAGTCAAATATGCGCTGTTTTTTTCGCAAACTTGTTGCCATTTAGAAGGCAACTTCATTATCCCCCCATATAAAACCCTCCTCCTTATTTGCAAAAAACTCAGACAGCCAGTTTTTGCAAGCCTCTTTAGAGGCCAACTTAGTATCACCAAGAGCGTGGACCGGAAGAGATGATAATCACTTGGAGCCAGGTCCGGACTATACGGTGGGTGCAATAGGACATCCCATCCGAGCTCCCGTAGCTTCTGGCGGATCATCAAAGATGTGTGAGGCTGAGCGTTGTCCTGGTGGAAAACAACACCATTCCTATTGGCAGCTTCTGGTCAATCGCCTGCTTCAAACGGTCAAGCGGCTCACAGTAGAGAACCGAGTTGAGGTTCTGGCCATAGTTGAGCAGCTCATAGTGGATGATTCCCTTCCAATCCTACCAAACACACAGCAAAACCTTCCTGGCCGTCAATCCGGGCTTGGCGATGGTTTGGGCTGGCTCACCGCGCTTCGACCACGACTTTTTTCGCTTTAGGTTGTCGTACGTGATCCACTTTTCATCACCAGTCACCATCTTCTTCAAAAATGGGTCGAGTTCGTTCCGTTTCAGCAGTGCATCGCAGGCGTTGATTCGGTCTGAAGGATTTTTTTGCGTCAAATCGTGTGGCACCCATACATCCAGCTTTTTTTTGGAATCCAATCTTCTGCAGATGGTTCCAAACGGTTTTATGGTCTATACCCAGTTCCTGGCCAATCGAGCGAGTGCTCACATGCCGGTCTACTTGGATGATTTCAACGATTTTATCGGTTTCCACGACGATTGGCCTACCAGTACGAGGTGTATCTTCGACAGCCTCTACACCAGAACGAAATCGATCAAACCAACGCTGTGCTGTGCGAATCGTTACAGTATCGGGTCCATAAACTACACGATTTTTTTCGGCCGCCTTCGTTGCAGTTTTACCTCGCAGGTACCGTTGTGAATCATACTTCGGACGCTTAAGGCATATGATGCAGAAAATAGATCTAAGCTTTATGCACAGGTGTTATTTGGTTGATACTTTCGATAAAGTAGTCCAATATGCATTTAAGCTTTCTACTTTGGTAGCTGTTTGATTGAAAACATAAAAAAATCATCGAATAAAATGCTTTTCAAATGAAGCGAATAAAAATCAAACTTCGGACACTGAATCAAATTTCGGACAATTACATTACAATAATACCTACCGCGTAAAAAACAGCGTTAATTGGAAAATCCGCTTAAAAACCGCGTGAATTTGAAAATCCGTGTAAAAAAACCGCATTAATTGGAGAATCCGCGTTAAAAAAAACCATATCACTTAATGATAGATATCAAATGGGACTATCCTTATGTAGAACGGAAGTAAAAAGTTGAGTGTTACTCGCTTCCGAAAACCCGTAGATTTTTCCTGCAATTTCGTTTGGTACTGGTAGCTATAGTTCAGTTTTCCTCACGAATGACGTCATCTGCTGTTGCTAGAAGATTCCCTTGCGATTAGTATACTCTACTGCCAATACACGTGCAGTACCACTGTTGGACCGCCCAGAGCTAAGTGGACAAGGAAATCCATTCACGAATCGCTGCCCGTAAAAACCCCGTCCCGTTGTGCAGCCCGGTGAGCTATCTGTTACCTTACACCTAAAATCCACGTGAGAATCGTGATAATGTGCGGCACTGATTTCCTTCATAGGCGCTAGGCTCCGTTACAAGCACTAATTACCGTAATATGCTTTGAGGGAACATAAGAGAAAAGTGTGAGCTGAGGGGGAGATGTGATATTGCACTAGTCTTTTTTTACGCGGGTACCGAGTTAATTGGAATATCCGCGTAAAATATACCTCGTAAAGAAACCGCGCAAAAACCGCGTAAAAAACCTGGGTGTGCCAATAACATTTCGGAGCAATCAATGCTTGGCATAGAACATAATCAACAGCAAATTTTGAAATGAAGAAATATTGCGTTTGTTACTACAAATCGTCAGTTGTTGTTCCGCGTTCGTGTGAATCAATCGAGAGATGCCATTTGATATATTATTACTATATTAGGGTAACACGGGGTGAGTTGGAGATACGGGGTGATTTGGACCACCCTTTATCTCAAAAAGTACGGCTCAACTTGGTGTGTTGTGTAGTAAAGTTCTGTTTGCCTACAGAAGAGGAACAATTTGATGCAGCGAAACTGTAAGTTTAAGAACAATGAATGAAATTAATTGTGTTTTATATTAGGCGATTTGCTTAGGTGGTCCAAATTCCCCCCATTTCCCCTACTATTCTAGTCACACTCCAGCAATCGATCAGTAAACAGTGTTTATTAACACGTTGAACCTCGATTTTTTCTTACAGCTCTTTCGATTCAGCCCGCATCAAGAGCGTTAGTCTCGGTCCTAGCTCCCAAATACACTTATTGTATAAACAGAAAATAGTCAGAATTTGGATTAGAACGTAAACACATTTCGTAAAACACCCGAAAACAAGCCGTACCGTAACATTTTTATTTTGTTATTTCAGTCCCCGTCAGTCAGCGTTTTCCTACCAAAAGCTCAACGTCGGCCCCTACGGACCGACACGGGGCTCAACCTGTTAAGGAAGAATTCTAGTTTTGAAATTTGGAAAAAATCGAAATTTTTATTCTTTATTATTCTAATGCCCTTGGAAAGATTTTTTGAAACTCCCTTTCTTTACCGAGTTATAGCTACTTCAGTGATGCGGTATCTTATCTAGTACGGCCTTGACTCAAATAAAACACATGTTTCTCTTGAAACTTGAACCGTATTCCACAGATATATTAATACAGTATTTATATATCGCCCTACCGCATGAACCCATAAAAATTATACATTTTCATTCCAATATTTAAAAAAAAATGGAAATGTAATAAAAACTTACTAAAACACAATTTTTAATTTCAAACGGCTTCTTCAATGGCACTAACGTTCCTAGAGGAACTTCACCGTCTCTTCTATGCCATATAACACGCCTTGAATGCATTCTGAGTGGTAAGCTCTAGAATACGCGTGATCACAGTGCAAGTCGGAGGAAATTTCTTTGACGAATAGTTCCCCCGACCAGAACGGGAATCGAACCCGAACACCCGGCATGTTAGTTATGACGCTAACCACTCGGCCAAGGGAGCACATCTCAAACGGCTGCCATCTTGTATAAAAGCGTTACTTTCGGATTGTTCGAGATTCATACTATACGGCATCTTCACTGATTGAAATCTTTTGGATTTTTTTCGTTTCGGATAACCAGAAGGGCTGAAATCGTGTACGCCATGACACTGTTTTTTTGGAACGGCCCCACTTCACCAACGTGTAACATTTTTCTTTCGTTTGAATATGTTTGTGTTCCTAAATGATTTACAAACAAATAATTAGCCATTCCGAATATGGTGGTTCTTAGATTTTCGTGAAAAGTGTTAATTTTGTGCTTTATCACAATTTTTTTTATTTTTCATTTTTTCGTGACCACTTCCATTGCAGGGCGGTTCGAAAAATCAATTATTTCCACTTTTTCCCAAAAATGGCTTTTTTTAATTCATAGTTTTGAACCACTGAACCGTTTTAGATGATCGACATATAAAATTGAAGCCAATTCCTTTTATTGGAAAAAATTGAAAAACCATATCTCAAAAACGACAAAATAGCATCTCTGATATCGAGATATGTTATGTAAAAAATCATCAGCTTTCAAGGAAAAATATAAAAAAATATAGTGCCCTCTAGTCCAAAGCCATTAAAAACAAAAAGAACCACTACAATCAATAATTACGAAAACAAAATCCATTGTTTTTGCAAGTTAAATTTTTTTTATATTAAAAGGCTAGCTTATTGGCTCATTTGATATGTCGATCATCTGAATCGGTTTAGTGATTCAAAAGTTATGAATTTTTGAAAAAAGTCATTTTTGGGAAAAAGTTTAAAAAAATTTAAAAAAATGGCGGACCACCCCAAAATGGAAATGGTCACCCTAACGAAAAAATAAAAAATACGGGTCTAATATTTTGCAATAAAGAACAAAACTACCACTTTTCATGGAAATCTGAGAACCACCATTTCGGTTTGGCATGGAATGGCAAATGGAATATACTTATATAATGCCGTATATAACGATATTACGATGCTCGTTGCACCGATATTGGACTTGACTCGACAAATTCATAAAAAATGTATTAGTTATACGTATATAACGTGGTATATAGCGATATCTCGATGCTCATTATGTCACAATATATGTCACAATCTACTAATGATGCACAAAATCGAGTTTTTTGCATTTTATACCATTTTGGATGCATGTGATACATTATTGATAGTTCATATGTACAAAATTATACGATTTAATGTTTGCTGAGATTCAAAACTTCAGTGCAAAATGTAGGGAATCCACATATTTTGTAATAAAAACTATCTGCTAAATCAAACTGTATATTTTGATGGAATTTCATTAGATATTAAATTTTCGAAATAAAAAAAAATTAATGATGTTTTTTATGCTGTATTAATATTGTCATTACCTTTTCTATAACTTGAAGATTTACTCTAAATTCCAGGATTATAAAAAAATCCAAGGCCGAGGATAGGAACATTTTCATAGATCAAAATGAAATGAAGGTTATAGCACAAAACATGGTATCGAAAAGAAGAGAAACGGTTATAAAATTTTACCGGGAGCAAACTCAATGAATTTTAGCTTTATTGCTATGGAGGGGTTTGGCCGAATTTTCAAATTGTAAAATTATGTGCCTCCTCCATTGCACGTTTAAGATAGAAACGAAATTTCTATTGCCCTTAAAATTTTCACTCAATGTCACCGTTTTTCTTCTTCGGAAAATTTCTATGACCTGCAATGCTACACGCTACCTTCAGGTTCATAATTGAAGATGAAAAAAAAATCCATTTTTGGGAAAAGGAATCATAACTGAGGCCATCTACACACTAGGCAACCTAAGTTGGAAAGCAACTTAACGAATATGTCAAAAAAGTTGAGAACATGTGTAATCAGATGGGAGCATACACACTAGGCATCTGGCAATTTAGGTCGGACCAACTTTTTCGATTCAACCTAGCATGTCGAGTCGCGCGCGATGTGTGTCGACAACTTTTTCGTTCAATTGCCGTTGACGTTTTGATTTCTGCGTTCGTTGATTTTCAATATCTGTCAGTGGTGATGCAAAACAGTGTTTACGATATTGGCGCAGCTGTTCTTATGAACGAACGAGATGTAAGTATTTTGCTACTTTGGTTTAGTTCATATATAATATTAGGCTGTCAAAAAAGTCCTGCGGTATTTCCGCGAGGTGTCGTTGTAAGCGCGTAGTTCTAGTTGTATTCATTGTATCGAGTCAAACTATAGCTTGTTAGAAAGGTATTATAATAATATAGTCCTTTTTTTTTATCCAAAATATATATTTTTATTAAGGGGGTATTCTAGTCTAGAAATCTGAAAAAATCGAATTTTTTTTTTTACCATATTTCTGTAGTTTAGGCATTCAAGAATATACTCTAGAAAGGACTTATCGAAAATCCTATTATTTACCTAGTTAGAGCCATCTTAGTGATGTGGTATCTAACCTGTTACGGCCATCACAATGAACTTCAAACGCGTTTCTCTCGGAACTAGTTTTTTTCTAACTGGCGTACACGATATCTCAAGTTCTACTGAACCGATTTATGTCAAATTTATATGAAAATAATCTGCATACATCTCTCTATCGCATGAACCAATAAAAAATTATAACTTTTTAATTTTACTATTTTTAAAAAATCGGTAAACGCAAAAAAAACGTTTTAAACAGCATTTTTGTTTTCAAACGGCCGCCATTTTGTTAAAACCCATGTTTTTGACTTGTCCGAGGTTCATGCCATAGCGACATCTTTACTGATTCAGAACCTGTTTCAAAAAAAAAATTTTTGTTTCAGATAACCAGAAGGACTGGAATCGTGTACGCCATGGCACAACTTTTTTTTGAACACCCTCACTTCACCAGCATGTAACTATTCTAATTATGAATATTTTTTTCCGTCCTATTTTTGTTTTATTGTTGAAAGATAGATAAACGAATAATGATATAATGGATAGTAAAAATATTCTTTGTTTTATTTTTACGGAGTTCGAAAAAACGTCCGAAATTCGTGTCTCTACACTAGAATACCCCCTTAAGGCTCATATGGCGTCAACCTGACGGGGCCGGGAGTTCAATATTTCAACAATGTTTGCCTTATAACTATGTTAGTAATATGTTACCGATTACTCGCGGTTGGCTCGAGGTTAGTATTACAATTGTTCTCGTAATTGTGATGTTGCTGTCTTCAATGATCTGTACCTGTGCCCGACACGGGATACTTCCTATTGGGATGCAGCTGACCATTAATCAGCAACGCCCCCCTAGTCTGTACCCCATATCTAGCGTGGTGCGTCTTCTCGAGGAATCCAGGATAGAATGGTCACTAGCCGGCGCAATCGTCAGCTCGTGTAGAGTTGTCATGAGCGATACAACCTTTGGCTTTTGTTGAATCATCAGTGTACTGCACAACCTTTGGCCCGTGTATCTGTAAAGAGTGTGTGTATGTATTGCCGCGACTAAGTAAAAGTTTATAGATCGGATAGGAGGGATACGAAACAGGGACACAACGAAGGAAACATCATTAAACGTTGACATCGGCGTTTCTGAGGAACAGGTATAGATGAAGCAGAAGATCAGGATCACGGCTACCTAAGATATCCCGGACGGGGATATCCGATTGTCTGCCTTTTGCTCTCAGTGCTCTAGAGAGCTGAGAGCGAGCAGCATGGAACCGGATACACGACCAGACAATATGCTCGATGTCGTGGTAGCCATCGCCACAATCACAAAGATTGTTTGCTGCGAGCCCAATGCGATAGAGATGCGCGTTTAGGTTGTAGTGATTGGACATAAGCCGAGATATCACGCGAATGAAATCACGACCGACATTCAATCCCTTAAACCAAGCTTTCGTCGAAACCTTAGGGATAATCGTGTGTAACCAACGACCGAACTCATCTTCACTCCACATGCGCTGCCAACCTACGAGTGTGTCCTGACGAGGAATGTGAAAAAATTCGTTATAAGCAATTTGCCTTTCAAAAAGTGTGCTTTCTGAAGCGCTCACCTTAGCTAGCGAGTCCGCTTTCTCATTCCCCGGAATCGAACAATGAGAGGGAACCCATGCTAAGGTAATCTTGAATAATTTTTCGACCAAACACTCAATAGTTGTCTTGTTCTTGTTAGGAAATAAGATGAGCATTTATCAACTTTCATTGAGCGGATTGCCTCTATTGAGCTGAGACTGTCTGAAAAAATAAAATAGTGGTCGATGGGCAATGTTTCAATGATCCCTAAAGCGTAGTATATCGCACCCAGTTCAATATACTACGCTTTAGGGATCATTGAAACATTGCCCATCGACCACTATTTTATTTTTTCAGACAGTCTCAGCTCAATAGAGTAATATAGTAATATAGTCCTTGACAGTGTTTTGTTTGGTTAAGTCGTTCGTGAGTTATAGTGTCGCAAATATGGAGCAAAATAAAGAGAAAATCCGACATATTTTACAGTACTACTATGACAAAGGCAAAAATGCATCTCAAGCTGCCAATAAAATTTGTGCAGTTTATGGACCCGAAGTAGTAACAATAAAAAAAAACTAAAAAGTTATTTCAAAAATTTCGATGCATTCTAAAATAATATTCGAAGTGGTAAACAAGTGGATTGCATAATATAATTGCGTAGTTCTACGTCGAAAATGCAGTCGTGTCCTAGATACAATCCCTTACATTTTTTTTTTGTTTTGATGTTTTTCAAATAAATATCAGAGGCGCTAGCGTGTTTAGAATTAAAAACATATAAACTGAATGTGATTAAGTTCATTGAGATTCGCTCGAAATCAAACAAATTGGATGTCAAATGAACTGACGACGAGGGACTTAAAAATACATTTCATAAATGTTGCTTGAGTATTATTAAAAGAAGAAGCCTTTTTCGCATCGAAATATCATTGGTGGCAAAAAAGCTTGCCACAAATCGTAACCTCTTCAATATTAACGCCAAAGCTACCAAAGCTATATTCGGTGAGCTGCTGTAGCTATTACAACTGTGCAACTTGCATAATAAGATACTGGATTGCCGATAAGTTCGGCATTTATACTCTTGTTGATTTCAACGGATTCACACATTTCTTTGTGCTCAGCAGTCGCAAATTATACCTACCCATTTCGGTATAGATTTCATTTTAATTCAGAAGTTTGTGCCCCTTTTGTACTTCTATAAATGCATGTTTTATATGTTCATATATTTTTTATTATTTTTATTCATTTTATTCACATTCTAATACAATATTTTTAATCTAGACTTTGTTTTGTTATTCTATTTGCTTCCCAGCTTCATTATGTTTGCCTGCTTCATTTCTGTATGCCTCCAACTCGGCATCCAGTTCTTCTGCTGTTTTCGTGCCAGGTTTCGTCGTTTTTGTTCCAGTCTTTCTTCCGTTGGTAGCTTTGTATGCCTCCAATTCCGCGTCCAATTCTTCGGCAGTCTTGGCTGTGCGTTTATGCGGACCTGGTTTGCTTCCTCTTTTGCCGTTATATCGATTGGTCTGACCCCTTCGTGACCCATAGTCATTACGATAGTTCGATTTGCTACCCCGAGTGAATCCTCCATCTCTGCGGCGTTTCGGTGGAATGCTTCGTCGCTTATCGTCGTATGGTCGTGTCTGAGTAGCACTACTATGGAACAGGAATGCCGATGTGTCCGAAATTGCTAGCTCTACGCTCATTGGTCGTCCATTCAAGGGCACTCCGTTGTACTGTTTCATTGCTCGGATAGCGTCATCACGTCGTTCGTACTCCACGTCGGCCGTCCCACGGAACACTCCCGACCGGTCGTAATGTATCACAGCGCTCTTGATTGGTCCAAACTCTAGGAAAAGTTCCTTGATATCCCACTCCGACACGCTGGACTCTAGGTTGGTTATCCTCAGTTTAGTGCTTTCGAATGCACGCATTTCGGCGGCAATAAATCTGGTGTTCTGGGACTGATATCTTGGGCGTTGAATTCCTCCACGTATTCCCCCCTTGAGGACACCGCTCCTGTCAATATTCCTGCGGGGATGTGGTAGTCTGCTGTCGGCACTATGGTGGCGTCCCCTCCCTGTTCTACCATTTGTACGATTGTTTCCAAATCCACTATTGCTATGTTGTGAATTGATGGTATCATCTAAACTCATCTCGATTTTGTCTGCCATCTGAACTATTTATGTTGACTTGGACTGCTCGTTGTGGAGTACAATTATTGTTTGATTTAAATGGCTGAACCATCATTGATTTTATATGTGTTAATGATATAGGCAGACTGTGGGTAGTAATTTATTTAACCTTCTCCCCTGCCTAGGTATGAGGCTGCCTAGGTTTTACCTGTTTGCCTTTTTACCTGTAAATTATACCGAACGATTGTAGAAAAGCGAGCTCGGGTCAATTTTTCAGAAAATGTTTCAGTTTATTATAGCTATGGAATTTAATTTCCGTGTGCGGTTGAATGCACAATGTCAAAAATTATATCTGATTATTCATTTAGTTGATTTGCTTGCATATACAGGGTTTTCCAACATTAAATTCCGAAAGTAAATTGAAATAAAACACACTTAGAATTCGAATTTCGATGAAACTTTTATTTCAAATTAAAGTTTGGTTTATGCCATTATGTGTGAAATACAACATCATTCAAATGTCCACCTAGGGCTTCCTCGCACACCTTGATCCGGAACAGGTAATTTTCGATGACTTTTCGGCACATATGGGGCGGTATCTCGGTCATAACTTCACGAATGTTGTCTTTCAAATGTTCAAGAGTTTGCGGAGAGTTGGCATAGACACGGTCTTTTGCATAACCCCACAAAAAAAAAGTCTAGCGGGTTCAAATCGCATGATCTGGACGGCCAATTGGCATCACCAAAACGCGGAATTATGCGTTCCATAAATTTCGTTCGCAATATGGCCATGTTCGGTCGTGTTGTGTAGCACGTGGCGCCGTCCTGCTGAATCCACATGTCATCCGTATCCATATCTTCAATTTGTGGCAAAAAAATCGGTTAACATGCGGTCATAGCGCTCACCATTCACAGTTACCGTCTCGCCGTCATCATTTTCAAAGAAATACGGCCAGTTGACTCCACCAGACCATAATGCGCACCAAACAGTGACGTTTGGCGGATGCAATGGCCTCTCAACAATCACGTGTGGATTTTCTGAGCCCCATATACGTAAATTTTGGGTGTTCACATAGCCACCGAGCTCGAAGTGTGCCTCATCGCTGAAGAAAATTTGATGCGAAAATTCAGCATTTTGCTGCTGTTGTTCGTTCACCCAATCGACGTATGCCCGACGCATTCCATGGTCACCACGCTCTAATTTTTGTACCAGTTGGACGTTATATGGATGTAGGTGCATGGCCAAATGCAAAATTCGCCACAATGATGTGTTTGACAAGCCCAATTGCTGAGCACGCCGTGGAATCGAAACATTCGGATCATCCTCCACACTGACAGCAACAGCAGCAATATTTTCGGCCGAACGCACATTACGATGATGCACAGGTCTCACAATATCCGCTACGGATCCAGTTTGTTCGAATTTACGCACTACATTAGCGATTGTGTGCTCTATAGGCAGTCCATGACGACCAAAATCCGTCCGTAATGCTCGAAAAACATTTGCCGGTTTTTCATCATTTTTATAGTATAATTTAACAAAATTAACACGTTGTGCGATGCTAAAACGATCCATATTGTAAAATGGCAGACATTCAACTAACGATATGACGCTTTGGTTGACAGCTATGTCAAACGGTTGTCAGCGCAGGGCTGCATACTTTCGGAAGCCCGAAATGGAAAACCCTGTATATACATCCATTTTTTAGAAATGTTTAGAATTTAGAAAAAAAGAACAGAATCTAACAAAAATTCTGAAATCTATTTGAGTTAAATTGTGTTATTTCCGCAATGATGCTGTACACACGAAGGAATATTAACACAGTGGTACATTTTTTAAATAAAAATGGCATTATTGTTTGATATATGAGTTGTAACACTTTCGAAAAAAGTACATCCATGAATGCCAGATAAGCAGTTTTTTCTGCTATAGTGTAAATTGTATTTCAAATGTGCCATTTTGATTCTATTGCAGTTTTAAGAAGCCGCGCATGCATTTCATTTGATTCGGTGGTTTGCAAAATTAAGTTTTTACTTATTTTTTCTTTGCCTGGTGGAAAGAAAAATCTCAAGTAAAGTAGTTTTTTCAAACAATTTTTTCATAATTTGCTCTTCGTATGATTTTTTCGGCCGTTAAATAAATGGCATCTCTGCCAATTTATGGATTAGGCAGTTTATGATGGCGGATGAAAACTTAACGATTCCTACACGTTTGAGTTGTCTCAGTGTGCAAAGCTGAGTTGGAGATCCGATTGACATCGCCAACATAGATCGGGTTGCGGTTGCGTAATGTGTAGATGGCCCAAGTCTACGAATAATAGCTCGCTGTTTCCCACAGATGCTATTACAACGATTTCATGCGTTCTGAATAATAAGGGTATCAGCCGGTTTGAAATTCAGTGGAACTAAATGCGAAAAAAAATATCCGCAACAAACTCTACAGAACTACTGAATTCGAAAGCTAGAGGATGCCGAATTAGTTTTTGTGACATCACCCTGTCGGAATAAACATGTAGAAATTGGCTTCGATTCTCCAGAAATGATAATTTTATGTTATAGATAAAGGATTTGAAAATCTGTCAGAATCATGGAACCAAATGATTAGCTGACGATGGACACAATTTTCTATGACATTTTTGAACAAATTTTTACAAAAACCATTGAGAACGAGTTCTTGTACTCAGTATGGAAATTATGGAATTAAATAAGCGAATCACATTACGTCAATACTAGGATCAATACAGTTAGAAGTTTGGCTCCTTTAAACTTGTAACTGAGCCTGTAAAAATAAACGATTTAAAAAAAAATATTACTGGTTTCTGGAGCATAATATTGTTACAGATGATTGGAGACAAGTGCGAATTATAGCTATTCAAAAACCCGGAAAACCCGCGTCCGACTTCAATTCGTACCGCCTAATAGCAATGCTGTCTTGTATACGGAAATTGTTGGAGAAAATGATCTTGTTTCGCCTTGATCGATGGGTTGAAACGAATGGCCTACTCTCAGATACACAATATGGGTTCCGCAGGGGCAAGGGGACGAATGATTGTCTTGCGTTGCTTTCTTCAGAAATTCAAATGGCTTACGCCGGAAAAAAATAAATGGCTTCAGTATTCTTGGACATAAAGGGGGCCTTTGATTCTGTTTCAATAGAGGTTTTGTCAGACAAATTACACTCTCGGGGTCTACCGCCTCTATTGAATAATATGTTATATAATTTGCTTTGTGAGAAACATTTGAATTTTTCTCACGGAGATTCGGCAGTAAGTCGGGTCTCTTACTTGGGCCTCCCTCAGGGCTCCTGTTTAAGCCCCCTTTTGTACAACTTCTATGTAAGCGACATTGACAATTGCCTTACACAAAATTGCAGCTTAAGGGGGTATTCTAGTGTAGAGACACGAATTTCGGACGTTTTTTCGAGCTCCGTAAAAATAAAACAAAGAATATTTTTACTATCCATTATATCATCATTTGTTTATCTATCTTTCGACAATAGAACAAAAACTAAACGGTGAAAAAATATTCATAACTAGAATAGTTAAGAGCTGATGAAGTGATAGGGTTAAAAAAAAATTGTGCCATGGCGTACACGATTCCAGCCCTTATGGTTATCTGAAACAAAAAAATCTAACAGAGTCTGAATTAGTAAAGATGCCGCTATCGCATGAACCTCAGACAAGTCAAAAGCACCTTTTTTGACAAAATGGCGGCCGTTTGAAAAGCAAAATGCGGTTTAAAATGCTTTTTTTTACGTTTACCGATTTTTTAAAAATAGTAAAATTTTAAAAATATAATTTTTTAGAGGTTTATGCGATAGAGAGATGACTGCAGATTGTATTAACAAAAAATCGACATGAATCGGTTCAGTAGAACTTGAGATATCGTGTACGCCAGTTCAAAAAACTCGTTTCGAGAAAAACGCGTTTTAAGTTCATTGTTATGGCCGTACCAAGTTAAATACCACATCACTAAAATGGCTCTAACTCGGTAAATAATTGGATTTTCGATAAGTAATTTCTAGGACATATTCTTGAATGCCTAAACTACAGAAATATGGAGAAAATTTTTTTGATTTTTTTTCAAATTTCTCAACTAGAATACCCCCTTAAGACAACTTGCAGATGATGGAGTAGTGTCTGCCGTAGGATCAAAAGAATCCGACCTGCAAGAACCCTTACAAGATACTTTGAACAATTTTTCAACCTGGGCCATTGGGCTAGGGATCGAATTCTCCACGGAGAAAACAGAGATGGTGGTTTTTTCTAGGAAGCATAGACCAGCAAAACCAAAGCTTCAACTTTTGGGTAAACCGATCACTCATGCTATGTCATTCAAGTATCTTGGGGTCTGGTTCGACTCCAAATGTACTTGGGGGGCCCATATTAGGTATCTGAGTAAAAAATGCCAACAAAGAATAAACTTTCTCCGTACAATTACCGGCACCTGGTGGGGAGCCCATCCCGAAGATCTTATAATGTTGTATCGAACAACTATTCTCTCAGTGATGGAGTATGGCAGTTTCTGTTTTCAATCAGCTGCCAAAACACACCTCATTAAACTCGAGCGAATTCAGTATCTTTGTCTCCGTATTGCGTTGGGATGTATGCCCTCAACGCATACCATGAGTCTCGAGGTTTTGGCAGGCGTACTCCCACTAAAAGATTGCTTCCATTTATTATCTCTTCGGTTCCTCATCCGGTGTAAGGTTATGAACCCATTGGTGATCGGAAATTTTGAGCAGCTGATCGGGCTAAATTTTCATTCCGGATTCATGAGTTCATATCATAAATTCATCTCCATGCAGGTTGATCCTTCTTCGTATATTCCCAACCGTGTTTGTTTCCCTGACTACATCAATTCCTCTGTGCATTTTGATCTGTCCATGAAGCAAGATATCCATGGATATTCAGATTACCAACGATCGAGGATCGCTCCAACGATCTTCGATGAAAAGTATGGGGGTATCAATTGCGATAATATGTACTTTACTGATGGGTCCACTATAAACGAGTCCACAGGATTTGGAGTGTTCAACGAATTTTTTAGCACCTCACACAGTCTTCAGAATCCTTGCTCAGTGTATATTGCTGAATTGGCAGCAATTCATTGGGCGCTGGACAGCGTCGCCTCACGACCTGTTGAACACTATTATATTGTAACGGATAGTCTTAGCTCTGTCGAAGCTATCCGTTCAGTGAGGCCGGAAAAACACTCGCCGTACTTCCTTGAGAGAATACGAGAAATTTTGAGTGCTTTATCCAGACGCTGTTATGTCATTACCTTTATCTGGGTCCCTTCACATTGCTCAATTCCGGGTAATGAGAGGGCTGACTCATTAGCAAAGGTAGGTGCAATTGAAGGCGATATTTAACAGCGTCAAATCGCCTTCAATGAATTTTATTCTTCAGTCCGTAAAAATACCATCGCTAACCGGCAACGTAAGTGGAACGAAGATGAATTGGGTCGGTGGTTTCACTCGATTATCCCTAAGGTTAGCCTCAAACCATGGTTCAAAAGTCTGGACTTGAGTCGGGACTTTATTCGCACCTTCTCTCGACTCATGTCCAATCTCTGTTCGTTAGACTCTACTCTTTCGTTTTAATCTTGCCGATGGCAATATCTGTGCTTGTGGCCAAGATTACCACGACATCGAACACGTTGTTTGGTCGTGCGAGGAGTATCTTGTTGCCAGATTGAATTTAGAAAACTCTGTTCGGGCCAGAGGAAGACAGCCCAATGTGCCGGTGAGAGATGTGTTGGCCTGGTTAGACCTTGATTACATGTCCCAAATATATGTCTTCTTAAAAGTTATCGATCTTCGTGTGTGATTGTCCTTATATCCTTATAAAGGAGTAAAGGAGTTTGGCTCCTTTAAACTTATGTAACTGAGCCTGTAAAAATAAACGATTTAATAAATAAAAAAAAAATATATTACGTCAAGAAGGTAAGTTCTCCAACAAAGCTATAAAGTCAGTTAACAAAACTCGCTAGAGGGATTATTATAAGCTGTGATAAATGATGGGATTTGTCTGCTGTTTATCGAATTGCAAATAACATGTTCCTCCGTTATATGGAATAAATGTTTTATACAGAAAATATGATAGAATAAAGACAGCCCTAAATCGGACAATTCCTTGCTCGAGTTCTGCTCTTATCAAAATATTCGGCGATTATCAAAATATTCGGCTAACAGCACTTGTCACTATGTAAAAATAGAACATATGAGAATTTAATTTTCCGAATTTTCACTTTTTGCTTCAGAGTTCTCAATATCCATGTTTGGTTGGAATATTTTTATGGGATCCCCTCTCCATTCCAGAGGAAGGAGGTGCGTAATACCACCAAAGAAACATTCCCTCCCCCCCAGAAAGGTGGGAGGAGTGTTGAACCACTTTAAAAATGTTGCCAAATTTGGTTCAGTTTGCTTGAATAGCTCTTGAATTATGCAGCGACTGTTCTTTGAAGCTACTGGTGAATTTTAGTACGATTTTCCGTACGGTCCCCATTCCTCACACAAAAAAAAGGTTTGCCTGTACTTTGATTAATAAAATCATAAAATATTTAAATAACTTGATGAAGTTCATTTTCTCGTCCAGTCCCGAAACAGAATTGACACACATGGACAAGATAATTAAATATATTCCTCGTTCACCGTCAATTGCTAATCCAAGTCTTCAGACGGAACTGAAATCAATGTGGAAACCATCCCTCGTCATACCGGCATCACTGCCCTGGGAAAGCAACAGTCATATTAAATTATTTATTTCCAAGGTAGATACCGGGTGCCATAAGGCCCCCAGAAACGCATTGATTGCCCCCCCCCCCACACACTGCAAGCCCAGAGCGTGGCATAAAAATAACAGTAATTAAAATTTTAAAATAATCAAATTATGCTTGCAGAAAATTGCCTTTCGGGTGGCCAGCTGGTCGGGCCGGCCGAACACAATTATCCGTGAGCGATAAGAGCGGACTCAATTCAATTAATTTTAATTCAATCCAAGGTTGACACCGGTGGATCCACTCGGCGTGTGTGGAAAGGGTGAGGTGTGGGTGTCCAGAGGGGTCCAGTGCATCGTTTATTACGGAAAGCAAACAAACAAATTGGCCTGCATCAGGTGCATCTCGGCGTGAAAACGAAATTATTTTTCTTCAACTTGCACTCTCAATAATACAATAAGGGTGTGTGTGTGCCGGATGACCCGGAAAACGATGATGATTTGGCCCATAATATAAATGCCTACGAATAATGAAAATAGTAAAATATTTTTATTGAGAGGGAAAATAAACCAAACGTATGCACAACGTGTTCCAACGAGCATTTTTTTTCAATTATTAAATTGATAGTAATCCACCGAGGCTAATTGAGGTAATGATTTTTTTTCCCCGGATGGTGCACTTTTTAATGTGATTTTTTTTCTGAAGTTTGTTTTCAACTTCCCAATCCGTCTCGCTCATCCTTTGCGCACCGATTTTGAGTTGGCTTTATGAAGGGTTTATTTATTTTTAAAGTAAACACGGACAGGGATTAAGGCAAACAATAACAACAAAAAGATAGCTCGCCCTGTGACACTTATTATCATAATCCTCGCAGCTACGGTAGGGGTGATGTCAAGCGGGGGAAAAAATTAAACGATAGGGCCCACAAATCCTCCCTGACGAATTGAGAGCGACAAAAAAAAATTAGAGATCTCTCCCTGAAGGTGTGGTTAGACGATTGCATCTGTTATCTCCAGGAAAGGATAGCAAACAACAAAATAGGCAACTTAAAAGTCAACTAACAAGGCGAGGCGGAGTCATCTAATTGAAAGAATCGTCACAAAGGTGATGTCCAACCTGCTGACGAGTTCATGAATCAACTTGCTTCGTCAAATTACCAGAAGCAGAAGAGCAATATTGTGCGAGAAGACAACGCTCATACGCTGCCACTGCCAAAATCCCTTTCGCAATGTCCTTAAGCAAGCGAGTTTTCATCTTCTCGAGTCGATCCCGTTCCGAAAGAGCAATCGTTGGAGCACCCTGCAAACAGGGGCGGCTGTGGCGAACGGGTAGCTGTATTAGACAACCATTAGATCAACCTGACATATGTCACATGTGTTTTAAATAAAGCATTTTTCATACGATGAAGTCCTCTCTCTCGCTGTTGGGAATGGGAAGGATTTGGGAAGGCAAGGCTCGGTCTGTTTTTCCCATTTCTCGCTTTTTGTTTTGATTGCCAGCGAGCCGGAACGAATAAACTCCAAGAGGTGAGGGGTTCGCTTCTTTCTAGGGCCCTTGTTTCGTTTGCTAGGGCACTTTTCTTCACTCGCAGAGGGAGGACAAAAGATGGCCCAGTGGATGACACCGAAACCGAAAAACAAACCCTCGTCGGATTACAAACAACGACACCGGTAGCGGGAGATAGTTGATGATGCACTCCGAAAACGACTAATTGGGAAGAAAAAAAACCGAAACAAAATATTTTTCCCAAACGCTGTTTCGAACTTTGCTAAGTAGGAATTTTGTAGTGTTACAAAGTAAATAATAAACAAAATAAAATCAGAATCAATTGTGTCGAGTGTTTTTCTAACAGTGTCCCTTCACAATGACACTTCACCACGCTTCCACCACTGACACCAAGTGTTTCCTTCCCTTGATGGACTCTCAGATATTGCCGCTGTTGACTTTATTTATTTGCCTAATATGCTGAATCAAATCAACCCCTTTTTGAGCCAAACAGCTCTTCTCGAACAACAGAGTAACAGATTGTTTGTTTTGCTTATTTTTCGGCTCTTTGTTTTCTACAGCATCACACAGATTGGATTGAGCGTGTCACACATTTCTTTGGGAACCGTTTGCGATACTTGATTGGTGCAATATGTGCGCTTCTCGATTGGGATTGATTCTTGGACCCGCCGTGAGGTTTTTCTTTGGCTGAGCTCAGCAAGTTCGACGGCAATGTAAACAGTGGCTGAGGTTTACATTTAGTTTCGTGTAAAAGAAGTGAAGCGAAAAAATAGATGAAAGGAAGCGGGGAAATGTCTGCGAATTTTCCGAATGGATATTTCGAGATGAAATAAAATATTTTTTCCAATCCAAAATCTGATCGCATCATTTTTTGCTGCATAGTTCAAAAAATATATATGGTAACAAAAAATAGCTGATATAAAATGCTATACAGTGGTGAGGAACCCATCGAGGGAACTCAAAAAGTTGTATCGAACAGCTATCCTCACAGTGACGTAGCCAAGGCAGTTTCTGTTTTCAATCAAAACCTCATTAAACTCGAGCGAATGTAGTACCAAATTAAAACTGATAAAAAAAAATTCTTGGGTAGAACATCCCAATGCTTGATGTGTTTTGACTACTATTTTAATAAAAAGCTAAAAAGCTTTGCAATTTTTTTTTTTAGTATACAGGTCGGACTCGATTATCCGGGATTCGATTATACGGAATTTTAGACTCGATTATCCGGAGTATTTTATTTCGGAAATCGGAAATTTTGAATAATTTGTAAAATAATTCCATATTGAATAATCAATATGGGTATCAAATGAAAGGACTTGACTAGTAGAATACAGTTGTTTATGAAAAATGCAAATCGAAGATGGTGGCCACTACAAAATGGCGGTTTTCATATTTTCTCAGAACCCCATCAATATGAGTATCAAATGAAAGGACTTGACTAGTAAAATACAGTTATTTATGAAAAATGCAAATCCAAGATGGCGGCCACTACAAAATGACGGATAACATATTTTCTCAGAACCCTATCAATATTAGTATCAGATGAAAGGGCTTGACTAGTAGAATACAGTTATTTATGAAAAACGCAAATCCAAAATGGCGGCCACTACAAAATGACGGATAACATATTTTCTCAGAACCCCATCAATATTAGTATCAAATGAAAGGGCTTGACTAGTAGAACACATTTATTTATGAAAAATGAAAATCTAAAATGACCGCCACCACAAGATATATATATATATTTTTTTTTTCATATCCCTATCATGGGTATCAAATGAAAGGGATTGACTGGTAGAATACAGTTAATCATTAAAAATCCAAATCCAAGATGACCGCAGTTTCCAAATGAACAATTACTTTTTAATGGTTCCATTCAGCTTGCCCTGTTTGTACGTATGTTTGAATGTTTTGTAGGGTTGTTCCATTAATAGAAAATTGACTCCGTTCCAGTGGAATGATTGATCTGAAATTTGGAACATACATTTAATCCTACTGTCATTATAAAACTGCGTATTCCATGATCTTGAAAAATTCAATTTGATTGAATGGCTTGATTTGGATAATACATTACGCTATGAACAACATAAATTCGAAAAGGTCACCACCACAAAATGGTCGATTATGTATTTTTTTTGCAATCCTCTCAATATTGGTATCAAATGAAATGATTTGACTAATAGAATACAGTATATCATCAAAAAATATAAAATTATTAGACAATTAGCAGTTAGTAGTTATCATATCCGTTCCTTCGTTAATCTAGGGCAATGATGATACTAAAATAAAATCGTTGGGTATATGATGGAGCAACTGACTGTGGATAATGGCAATCCAACGTCTATTTCTTACCTAATTTTCCTTGGAATATTTCCATGATGTACTGTATTCTATTAGTCAAATCATTTCATTCGATACCGATATTGAGGGGATTGATGTATCGCGTTCTCCAAGACAAATCATTCAGCCATTTTTTAACGACGGCCAAATTGAATTTTTCAAGATCATGGAATACGCAGTTTTATAATGACAGTAGAATTAAATGTATGTTTCAAATTTCAGATCAATCAGTCAACAAGAACGGGGTCATTTTTCTATTAATGTGGGACAACCCTACAAACATTCAAACATACATACAAACAGGTCAAGCTGAATGAAACACTTGAATAGTAATTAGTTATTTGGGGACTGCGGTCTTCTTGTAATTGGATTTTTCATGATCTGCTATGTTCTACTAGTCGAGAACTTCCTTTTGATACCCATATTGATGAGGTTTTGGAAAAAAAAATATGGCGCCATTCTGTGGTGGCGGCCATTTTGGATTTACATTTTTAATAAATAACTGTGTTCTACTAGTCAATCTCTTTCATTCGATATATATATATATATATATATATATATATATATATATATATATATATATATTGATGGGGTTCTGAGAAAATTTGTAATCCGCCATTTTGTAGCAGCCGCCATCTTGGATTTTCAGGATTATGGAATACGCAGTTTTATAATGACACCAGAGATAAAGATTTGTTTCAAATTTTAGATCAAACGGTTAACAGGAAGGGGGTTAAATTTCTATTAATGTGGTACAGCGCTACAGACAAAGTTACAAAGTTACAAAGTTACAAAGCCACAAACATACAAACGGTTCAACCTAGATAAAACCGTTTAATAAATAAGTGCATATCATAATTATATTACGTTTACCGAGAGAAGATTTGTTTTTTTTATGACTCGATTATCCGGAGGATTCGTTTATCCGGAGTGAAAAAAAATCAATACTCCGGATAATCGAGTCATGTGTTTGTATATTCGTATAGCCCTCCCATCAAGATATAAACGTTGGTGTCATGAATACAGACCTATCTATGAATTCCCGTTTCGAACTATGTTGTTGTTGACCTTAAATAAAAATATTTACCCTATGTGCGATCTGGCGTAGTGGTAACATCCATGCCTCTCACGCTAAAGGTCACGAGTTCAATTCTCACTCCCGACATTCTTCCAAAAATGGAAGTAAAAGTGACGAACCAGCCGAATGAGTTGAAAGTCACTATGATACAGATAATAAAAAAAAAATATTTACCCTATCTAAAATGTGTTTATATGAAAAAAAAAATTTTTTACTTCTAATTATTCATTAGCATTATTCACATAAAATTTAAAATGACGAGAAATAAACGATTAAAGATGCCTCTAAAAATAAATGTCTGTTTTTGAAATATATTTTTTTTATTAAACTATGGACAATCTCCCATTCGTAGGACTCATACTTGTAGTAGTTATGTTAATTTCTGAGTTCTATTGATTTTTAAAGAAGGGCAAACAATGTAATTTTTTTTTAGTTTCATTAAATACGATCATTTTACGATGTATGGACGATCTGTAGTCTATTATATTGTGTTACATAAAAAAAACATTTTTGAAATAATCGTTTTTAGAGAACAGCATTTTCGAAAAGTTTTGATTGGACTTTGACTCCATTATTATGTCATTATTTTTTCCATAGATTGTAAGTAAAAATTAATTGTAAAAACAGAAAAAAAAATATTTAAAAATGGGTGGGTTATAACTATGATATAACCGCAAGGTTGACGTGGAACTACCTTAGCTTAACAATCATTTGTTTGTATTGATTGAATGAAACAATTTCCGAATTCAACTGAATTCAATTAAATTGCTGTGGGAGTAAAAAGACTGAATAAATGCCGTGTAAGGTTAATTCATACATTGTGATAGATTATGTTCTCCGTTACAAGTAAATTTAATGACAATCTTTTCACGTTTGGTATGATTCCTAGGGCAAAATATATGAACGGCAGAATTATCAAACGATTATTTTGTTTCCCCTCTGAAGTTTGCGTCTCTCTAGTGTACGTACTTCTCGAACCGCGAATTTGCTGGATTTGGTTACTCAGTTTCGCTTTTGACGTGTACGTCGCGCGCATATTATTTAATCAATAGGCGTTATCGCAGCAAACGGCTATTAACATTTTACCTTATCATCTAATGGTATGCGTAGAAATTAAGTAAGTAGAGGATATGAAGGCATATCCTTCAATGCAATCTTGAATAACCGAACCAAAGCGTTGTGTTCGTAGCCGCTTTTGTAATCCGTGTTAGGAGAACGCTTTTTGGAGTGCAAAACAAAACATGCGGGTGCAGAAGTATCCCCCCGGCTTGCATGAATCAACAACTTAAACTTCTACTTTTTATACTACAGATGCTTCAAACTTGAATGTTTTCCCAGGTTCTTAAGTCTAAAAGACCGTGAAAACATATTATAGACTGTACAAAGGCAAGCGAATATGAAAGTGTTCGCATTTTGCATTTATTTGCAAAGCCGATTTTTCCAGACACCTTTCCAATTTCCACACGTTCCATGGATTTGAAGTCTGTTTTAGGGAAACACATTTCAAACAGAACAAAAATACCCCCGACTTTTATGTATTTGCAATGCCGTTTTCCCCCAGGCACCTTAGTTATGAAATCTCTGTTAGGGAACACATTTCGGTGGGAACAAAAGCTCTCACTACTTTCATGTATTTGCAATGCCGATTTCTCCAACGCTGCTTAGTTTTGAAGTCTGTGTTAGGGAACATATTTCGGTGAGAACAAAAGTCCCCCTACTTCCATGTATTTGTAATACCGATTTCCCCAAGGATGCTTGGTTTTGATGGCTGTGCTGGGGAAACCGTAAATCGGCCCGTAAAAACTAGACAGTCAGGGCGTTAAGATAACGCTTAACATTTTACAATTATTCAATTGTTTATCTAATGAAAAATAACATTTAATGAATCGCGATAGATGCGTGGAAATATTCCCTATCGATTGGTGCAAACATCTTTCCGATCTGTTAAGAAATGTTTGAGTTATAAGCATTCGAAATTTTGCATTTTTTCCTGCATGTTCTGTGTTTAGGTTTTCATTTTACCCCCTACATATTCCGTTTAGACGTAGTCCCACGTCAAAAATCCATCTTTCCAGAACTATTGGGAAAATTGAGATATGCTTAATATGCTAAAAAGATTCACAAAGTTTAAATGAATTCATAAGCGATGCTGGCATTCCCATCGACGTGTTGATTCGTTTATCTAACAAAAAATTGTTTGTTCAAACTCAAATTAAAGAGGTAATTTGTTTGAGTATGAACCACCGACAGGGGACCAAATGTTGAATTTTTTTAAATATTATTTCGATAAACAATTGAAAATATGTTAAAATTGATAGTTGATTTCAATATCTTAAAGTATCCTAAAGTCTATTAAAGTATGAATAATTCATTGTCCGTATATATAATCGTTGGTGTTTACTTATGCTAACCAACCTAGGAATAATCCATGCTTTTTTCCAAGTAGCAGTCTTATTTTCCTGAGGACTAGAAATATGCTTCGGTAGAAGGTTTTTGTAGATGTCTTCTATGTCAAAGATATTGATAATTTTTCGACAGAACAATGTAAACTAAGAAAACTTTCAGATGGAGGCGTAGTTTCCGTGGAAGGTTCACATGCCATTAACTTGTAAAGTGTCCACTAACGTTCTTCAATATCTTACAATTTATTGAGAGTCTCGCCGGCGGTTTGTAATATATAATAAAATAATCTAACATTTTTGTAAATTTGTTTTTTGGCATCACCATATGCTAATTCATCGGCAGTGATGCTTGTTTACAATGTTCCTGTGCTGGAGGCGTATAATTTTCAAAATTTAAAGCCTTTTTAAAATAAAAAGTAAATAGAAATATGAATTCTCTGAATTGGTGTTGAAAATTGCCTTTTTTACTGAAAAGGAACATTTTTGTTCTCAAACCTCCCAAAATGTGTTTTTTATTTCTCTGGTTCTAGTTTACTCAAAAGGAAACAAATATAGTGAGGATAGCACTGTTTGATTTTTTTATTACAGACAAAAGTTGTGAGTTATATCTTTTGTCCCATTAGAAAACTTCAAATTTAAAAAAGTCATAGGAGGGTTGTGTCCGAGACACGACCGCATAGTTGACGTAGGATTCCGTTAGGCTATCTGTTGATTTTGGATGTTTTTGAAGAATTACATCGTTTGATTTGGTGGCCCTGAAAAGGGTCGTTTTGTTTGGTTGTTGGGTATTGTTTGTTCACTCCACCAGTGTTTACCAAGTGATGATGACAGAAGGATGCTAAACAGTCTTTGGATGGTCTGTATCAGATAAAAGATGTCGAAGTGGAATGAGATATGATGAAAACCGTCCTCTATGACTCTAGACGAGATGCTTCCTATGTTATGTATGGATGAAATGAAGAAAAAAAACTTTCCAATGTAATATAAGATAATTTACTAATACCGAACATAATTATCGATTTTTCTCATCAGTAAAAACATGTTACTTTAACCCCTCATTACGGCAGTGTGCTCCGCCGAAGTGCTACCCCTGTACGGAGCACTGCGCCGAAAAGTATGCACATCGCGCTGGTGTGATCGAAGAGCAGTATGAATTTCATGTCGTCTAAAGACAACGCTCGTACACACAGCTCGTCGCGCGGATGTAGTCTATAGACGACGCTCGTAACGAAAGGGTTAATATAGAGAAAACATATTTGAAATGGAGAAGGTGATTTTCTTTTATAATTTTCACTTTCTGAGTGTTTATTCAACCCAATACGAAAAAAACCTAACACTATATGTAGAGCATATGAGAAATCACTTTTTCTAATATTTTTTCACTTTTAATATTTTTCTAGCCCTATAAACAAACCCTGGGTAAAAATGAACACAACAATACAGACAGCTTAAAGCTAACGACCCGTTTCCGAGCGGGAACACACCTTGGTTTTTATTTATGGAAATTGAAACAAATCGTTTCATATATCAAGTCGTTTTTAACATAACTGCTACCATATACAATTTTACACTTACACTTGTGCTAAATTTTTCACAATACACGATCGGTCATTGATATGAAATTTCACGAATCAATCAATATTAGAGTTCCAAATTTAAATTTTATTTGCTAGAATTAACCTTACTTGCAATATAAAAATGCCCCGACTTGCATATGTTTGCAATGCCGATTTTCCTCAGGCATCTAGGATTAGATGTCTCTGTTAGGGAACACATTTCGGTAGGAACAACAATTCCCCTACTTTCATGTATTTGCAATGGCGATTTCCCCCTGGTAGCTTGGTTTTGATGTCTCTGTTAGGGAACCGCCGCATGTGTCGACAATTCCGGCCAATCAGAAGTGGGAATTTCCGTTAGGATAGGGGTTGAGATTTTTTAATTGTTCGATAGTTATTTTCATGACATATATAATTTTCTTCAATATAAAAAAATGTTATCGAGTGCCGAAATCGATTGACGCAAAAATTGCATCAATCCATCATGAAATGACTGAGCAATAAGCGTTTGAAATAGGACAATTTTCACGATGTGCTCAATTTTCAATTTTAATTTTGTACCCCAAGTAAAACAAGACAATATGGTTGGTGCAAAGTCAGTCCAGGCAATGTAACATTTTTATGATTTCGAGAAAAACGAACATGAGTTTCGTTCTCAATTTTTGATGCTTGAATTTTTTGTGCAATTTTGTTCCCACAAATGTCAGCTACTCTCTGACAATACTATGACGTATGATAATTGCAAAAAAAAAATACAGTCCCATGCCCAAAACAGACAGTTATTTGCCATACTATACATACGTACATGGACCACTCTGACTGACCCAATGGTGCGCTTTTTAAGACTTGGTACACTATGACTGAACAATTTCGATATATTTTTCAATCAATTAACAGTTGTGAGTCAAAGCGTGCCATTCTGTTATGAAAATTCTAGCGAGAAGGGATGTGAGGTTGGAACTGCATAAGCATCATAGGTCAGAGTGAACCAAATCCTTTTTTAATAATAGTTGGTTTGAATTTGGTGCTTAACACTAGATTTACGGGACGCGTTATTTTGACACATTTAGAATTTAATAAGAAAAATTACAAAAAATGGTTGCATTTTTATTTAATTTCTTGTGATGACTTCTATCCATTGATCGAGGTAGATATATATTGAAGACTATTTGCTTCAAAAGTGTTGAAATATCGAAATTCTCTACGTGGGATACCTATCTCTACGGATATGCGTCAATTTTACGCAATTGTAGTGTAGACAAAATTTTGTGTAAACATGCCAACGTCAATAATATATGAAAAATATATAGGACTGTACCGACACTTCGATCCGCTATCTCCGTTATCCGGCATAGTTATCTCAAATGCCCCGTAAATTTACATGTTTTCATTTTTTTCTTATAGTATATAACGAAATTGCTATCTAAATGTTATCCAGCCATTCTATGCCAAACCGATATAGTGATTTTTCGTTAGGGTGACCATTTCAAAAATCAGTTTTTTTTCCCAATTTTTCCAAGAATGACTTTATTCTTTTTGACTTTCGAGTTATGGTTTTCCCCCTTTTTCCCCCTTTTCAAAAAATCTTAACATTCGAACTTATCAACCAATTCTTATAATCTACATATGGAATTGAAGTCAATTAGCTAGTCTTCTTTGGAAAAATAACTACACTTGCGAAAAAAATGGACTCTAGTCGCATAGGAATATTGAACGAAGACTGAATATATGTTAACTTAGAAAAATCATAACAAATCATAAAAATAACACATCTCTGACTTTTCGATATGGTATGTAAAAAAAACCTCAGCTTTCAGGGAAAAAAATCCCGAGACCATGTAAACTGTAAAAATCAAATACAATCAATGATCACGAGAACAAAATTAATTTTTTGATATTGTAGTATTTTTTTAGAAAAAGACCAGTAATTGGCTTTAATTTGATTCATCGATCACCTAAATCGGTCCAGCAGTTCAAAAGTTATGAATTTTTGAAAAAAAAACTTGTTTTTCGGACCACCCTAAAACAGAAATGCGGGTCTAATATTTTACGATAAGATACAAAACTATCATTTTTCACGAAATTCTGATAAACACTATATCGGTTTGGCATGGAATGGCTGTATATGCGTGTTGCGTCAAAATGACGCGTGTTCGTAGAGATAGGTATATACGAAACATCCGTAAACCTAGTGTTAAAATCTGTTTAAATTCGATGAATCTGAGAGTCGCGCAGCATTTGGTACTTCTGGTAATAAATCTACTTCTGGTGATAAATCGGTAAAAGAAAACGGATGAACGTTTCAATTTGAAACGTTTCCAGGTGTTTTGCGGATACATTAGACTTAAAATTGGCTTGCAAACATTTGAACTTACTGCTATGTATAATTGAAATCATATATCAGTTAGCTCAAATGAGCGTTTGGGACAAAACTATTGCAATCTCAGACTTGATTTATTGACGGTAACTGGCCATCTTCATCTTTGAGCAAATACGGGGTAATCATTCCGCCGGCCAGACCAAATAGGAAATTTTCTGAATACTTCGGCAGTTATTGTATTGTCTGCTCATCATTCCTAATTCGATACATTTATTTTTCTGGTTGAATGAATAACCCGAAATGGGCAAAAAAATGCATGTCGCGTAAACGTCGCAAGCTTCACGTTGTCTCTCGGCTTGAATTTGTAAAACATATGTTTCTAAGAGCACGAATTTTAATAACAATATTCAATGATTTGTAAACGTTGTGCAGGTGGAAGTCTTTCCATAATAAAATGGTAATACAAATTTAGTATGTTTTACATGCTATACAGCAGGGATGGCCAAACGGTAGTCCGCGGTCTATCGGTCGCCCGCGTAGATATTTCTAGCAGGGCCCGAAATCTTCGAAGGTGAAAAATGAAGACCTACTCTACTTTCCGTAGCTTCGCTTCGACTAGAACTGCTTCGGCAGTCACCCACAACAAAAAGTGACTTGACTAGAAAATGAATTGACTAGCGTTGACTAGCGATGATGACTGGTGAACTAGTCCAGTCAGTGGCTATTTTAACTGACTCGACTAATGAATACAAATCTGCCTTTTCAATCAACTGACTTCAATCCACACTTCCATATCCCCCTGACACTAATTTTATACCCGCGTATACAATCTTATTTTACGTCCATATAAAGAGGAACGAAAACATGATTTCAGATGCAAAAAAGAGGTTACCCCCTCAATGGACGGTTTATTGTCTACCCATCGTGAATTCAAACCAACGAACTTAGACATTTATCAAGTATGCTATAAAGGTCCTCGCGTTAGTATTAGTAAATAGCAAGCAAAATAGCGCACAAACACTGCACGCTATTTTATACGTGTGAGTAATACACGTGTACGATACAAAAGAATCTAACTCACCTGTAGCGTATGTCAAACCACGTTGAACACGAACATCGATGCATGCACACGTACATGGGAGAGAGAAAGAGAGGAACGAATTCGTTTTGGGGGAAGTTACTTCAAAATGCAATGAGAACAACTGGACTGGGAAGAATGGAACGATATAGTCGAGTCGGTAGAGTGGGATCTCGACTAAACGCCCGACTGACTGTTCAGTCGTTTTGGCGGAGAAACGTGAAGAAGCCAAAATTCATTACTAACTGACTACGGATATAGTCAGTCAGATAGTCAACTGACTATCCTCAGTTGACTATGACTATGCAGAGCCCTGATTCCTAGGCGTCCGCCAGCTGGTGTAGGATAGTGTCACCTCCAAACGCAATGGATTATTATCCTTCCACCTTTTGCCGTGATCATTTTATAAGGTGTTTAAGCTAACCCCAATAAAACATATTACTTGAAAGAGTAGATTTTTTTCATTAATGTTTTCTTTTCAATATTTTCATTCAGATTGTTTGTTATTTAATATTAACACATCCAGTTGTTCGACCGTCATTAATCATAAATCAAATAAATCAATAAATCAAAAAATTGTCACTAAGAACAATTTAAACAATGTTTTATCCAGGCATATCGTTTGTTTAATGACCAATTGAAAATGCTGGAAACATCCGGAAACAAACACAATTTTGATTTTTGAAACCTTATAATCAAAATAAGCAAAATTTTTGAAGACAACTTCGCCTTTATAGACTGTGAATGCGAGTTTTGAAGAATTATTATTACTTCAATTTCAAAACTATGATAAGTAATGGGAATTAATTCTGTAGATTTCTTTCAAGACATATAGTCATGAATAGAGCAACCAGTGAATGAGAATTAAGAAATTTCTAAAAATAAATATTGGCCTTTATCATGTAATTCAAGTTGAACATAATTTTACTCATTTTGCTGTTATAGATACAGTCGGGTGAAAGCTGTCGGCATAGTTTTTCGAGCTGTTTGGTTTGCTTGTTTCATTCCTGATGCTTTGCTTTGGGAAACATTTTGGCAATGTTTAAAAATATGCAATTCGTCGAAATTCGAGAAGTAACTCGATTCCATTAGATTATACCGATTTTCAAAATACAAAATTTGTTCGGTGTGATAGTTATAGGGATCGAATTGACCGAATTGAATAATAGGGGCCAATAGTTGTGATAGACAGTTTCATTAAGGGCTTGTTAACTTTTTTTTAAAAAATAAAACAAAGGGTTTTTTGATATAGTGAGTGCAAATTTATTCTGGTTGTGGTTCAACTCCTACATTTTAAGAATGAAATTTTATTTCGTATCATATGACCACCACGGACCCGGAATGTTGCGGAATGTTGCGAATTCCGCGTTGGATGTTGTCTTTGAGCTCTTCTAAAGTTGCTGGCTTGTTGACATAGACTAGTGACTTGACATAGCCCCACAAATCATATTTAATGGCGTCAAATCGCATGAACCAGGCGGCCAATCGACAGGCCCATTTCTCATTCATAAAATTTACTTTTCAATACATCCGTGTTCGTGTTGCGTGTTCTGTTTTGCAAGTGACACCGTCTCGTTGAAACCACATATCATTGATGTTAAGATCTTCCAATTATGGTCAAAAATAGTTTTCCAACATGTCCCGACAGAGCTCTCCATTGACGGTAACAAGACGATCATTCCCATCGACGAAGAAATGCGGCCCAATCACTCCTCCGGTATTAAAATCACACCAAACAGTATTTTTTTGCGAATGCAATGGTGTTTTTTGAAGCACAAATGGGTTTGCATCTGATCAATAAAGCATATATTGCTTGTTCACCATTGTTGGACACTGTGAAAACGCATTCAACGTTTTCTAGCATATTTGTCTACCAAAAGCTTTAAGCATTTCGGTTCAGCAACACACTGAGTTTTTCATAAGCAGAAAACTATTGTTAAATGAAATGTGAAAAAGATCCCCTCATTTGAATCAATCAATCTTGATTACGGGCTTAAAATTTCTGGTGGGACAGTTATGCATAGAATATCAACATTGGACAATTAAACTTGATGTTGTTTTTTGAAATAATGGAAACAATGAATTTTATTGTGTTTTTCCGAAAGATTATACATAAAAACATCGTTTTATGAAGTAGGGAGTGATCTGCAATACTTTACAGAATATAAATTTCGTTGTTATTAGGCAATCGCTAACAAAATGTACACGTGTTCTGTATAACTTTTTCTTAGTTGTTTGAGAATTTGTTCGATCTTCCAAACCAGAAATGAGTGCATTAGCCCTGCTGAAAGCGTGACATAATTTTTTTGTACTTCAATCGATTTATTTGATGTGGATCTACAAAAAATACATGATGGGACAGTTATGAACAGAATATTAACATGAGACATTTGAGCTTGATGTTGTTTTTTAAAAGCTGGGAACAAACAATAACTTTTTTATTGTTTTTCCGGAAGATTAGGCATGAAAACATCGTTTTGTGAAGAAAAGTGAAAATTGTCAGAAAGCAACACGCGTAGAACGGCAGTTTAGTTCTTGAAACAAGTCGATATCTTGTAAGGATCTTAAAGTTGCAACCACCGACTCCGAATTTCAGTAGTAATTTTTAACAATAATTCAGCGTAGCTCGTTCGTGTACTCCACTACGATGGAAAAGTTTATTTTAACAAACGTTTTGACGTTTATAGATCATCGAAATGTTTTAAGGGATCGTTCACAGGAAGACACAAAACTGTCAATCGATAACCTTTTACCTCTAGGCAATTGAGAAATATAATAATCATCTCGGGTGTATTTTTATGGAATATAATTGCTTTGTTTGTTCATAAATGACCATTTCCTTAAAAATCAACGATATTGATTGAAGAAACTTTACAAAAAATAAAGTCATTTTTATTGATTATTTAGTAACCGATAATTATTTTTATTTTATGAACTTATTTCTCATTGAATATTTTTTAGTATGACCTATGTTTTCCTTCAATTACCCCGCTCACAGTCTCAGTCTCACAGACCGAGAATCAATAATTTTGTTTTGAGTAGGCTGAATTACATGATATGACTATTGAAACTGAATGAATTTGAAGAAAAATATTTTCTGGAGTTTTTTTCATTTAATTATATCTCATTTTGCCTCGAAAAAAGTTTTAAATTGTAAAATTAAAGAGACGCGTGCGAGTACAGGAGGGTTTAAAGTATGTTTTATTGTATAGTACTACATTCATTTTCTAATAACTTTTTGATACAGTCAACGTTGGTAGACCGCGGCCTAACATTTGAACAATGAGTCGCCCGTTATGCCCGAAAGTTTGGCCACTCCTGCTATACAGGATACATACCACGAATCATGCGTAGGGTGTCAAAAACAAAACTCCAAAAATTCATCTATAGAATAAAAACTTATCATTATTAACATGTTGATCCCCACGTTGAGCTTGAGCTGAGTGACTGGGACTGACAATTACGAAATGAAAAAAATAAAAATATAGAGTAGTGCGGGGATAAGGTGCGTATTGGCCATTTTGAAGCAAACGAGCATAAAATTTCGACAACAGTGTAGTCGTTTGATACATTATTACACCAGCATCTCACACATATAAAAAAAGATACATTTCATGAAAGTGGCAAAAAGCTATGAGGTAAAAAGAGTTTTGCGATGTTTTGATCTAATTTTTTCAGTTTTGGAGTTGACGATTTACTTACCTAAAATAACTGGAAAGTTCGAAACTACACTGTCAAGGAAACCTTTATTCTATAGTAGATGATAGTGTGTATTCGTTTTTGTGGAAAAGTTCAAGAGCATTTTTTTAAAATTCGATTAGTTCAAAAATTGCTTGCGGGGCAAAGCTGCGCAGTGGCTGTGGTGCAAAAGTTCGCACCAGAGTTTTGCTCTGAAAAAAATTATAAAATGTTTTCAACCACCTTTTTCACGGGACCCACAAGAAGGAAACTGATTTGAAGAAATGCACTCCAGAAATGCTCAAATGGCCCAACATATACTTTGGGAGGGATTCTTGAAGCGTCGGATTGCGGCAGACCTCGATATTTTTGAATCAGCTCTGAGGTAGAGGCTCATATCAGAAACTGATTTGAGACTCGAATCTTCTTTTATTGACAATTCTACTTCTGCTGGGATGTGTCAGCGAGCACCTAGGGCGGTTCAGGTATTTACGAGTGAGCAGTCTGAGGATCTGGCGGACTACTGCAAGGCACTGGACAAAGCTTTCTATGGTATGACTCTCGAAGATTTACGGCCTATGGTGTTTGATTTTGCGGAAGCCAACAACCTCCAGCATGAATTCAACCAAGTTGCAAAACAGGCAGGAAGAGATTTTGATTCTAGTTTCATGAGGAACCATCGTCTGTCTCTTCGAACCCCACAACAGTACATCCTCAGAACCGAAATCCGAGATGAGAAATAAAAATAAACAATTGCTTAAAAATAATTCGAAATCAATTTCAAATGAGAATTTGTTTTTATTTTCACCATGCACCATGCCTGCACCATTTTTAATTACGGTTATGTTTCGTTTATGTTTATGTTTTAACAATAAACTTCAAAAAAAATATTGTTTTTTTCAACAATGAGTTTAAAAATAAATCAAGTGAAGGTAACTATGTATTTATAAACTTGATCTATATAAATGAAAATGATTTGGTGTCCGTTCCTCACTATTTAACTCAAGAGCGGATGAACGGATTTAAACAGTCAGTATCAGGACTGATGCGTCTTAGTCTGCATCATGTTCATATGTCAAAAAAGAAATTTTATACCGCGAGTATAGATTACATACATAAAAATAATTTCTGTGGGAACTTGAGTGTTCGAAATGATTTATATCAATATATTAATTATGGGTGGGACGAAGTTCGCCGGGTCAACTAGTTTGTTAATAAAAACGAATTCTGTTTCAAATGTTGGACATTTTCGAATATCTTATATTGTCAGTCTCCTCCCTCCCAAAAATTTCCACGTGGTATGTTCGATCATAACATCCACCTTTCTCACCCATAAAAAACATAGAACACCCCTCTCCTGCCTACTGGACGGTCCTTACACTCTCTTGTAATGATGCTTCTCCCGCTTCTGATGATGAAGCATTGATTTTTGGTATAAGTTATGTCAGAAGTTCAATTCAATAAGTGCGCACCTTTGCCCCCATTATGGGGCATATTGTACAAACGCTTTTGATGTGGGCTTTTTTTTACTGTGATGGTCCCAAAGGCCCTTTCATTTTTTTTTGGGTTCTACCTCCACCCCATACGCTTCTTTTGGAGTGGAAGGGACTGGTTATCTCGTAGATAATTAGTTTTCAATGTTATATTACTTGATGTCGTCGGATTTTTTCTGGTACTATATTTCTCGTTGCGTCTACTCCCGCGTATGGCCATCACTCTAAGTCCATCACATCTAGTCAATTATGAAATGTACATTCTGTAGTCATTATATGATTATCATTTTATTTTCATTCGCTGACATTCATGTCAGTGGTCAATAAATTTTTTTAACGAAGTCAATTGTTGTCCTTTTGAATTGTGCGATATTTGTCATTTCTTTAGCGTCTTGAGGTAATGTGTTGTAAATTTGTAGTCCACGATAGAAAAGTGATCGTTGTGTCGTTGTTTTTGTAAGATATGGTAATCTAAAGTCAGCTGCCTCCTAGTGTTATGAGAGTGCACGTCTCTTCCATATTCGACATCTTCCATCAAATAATGAGGTAGTAATCCGAGTTTCATTTTATGAATAAAAATCAGGCAATTTCGGACAGTCCTTTGTCGTACGGAAAACCATTGAAGCATATCCAACATCGAAACACTTGGTGTGTACCTACTACATCTAAGAACCACTCTCATTATCTTATTTTGTGAACGTTGCAGTCTTTGTAGTTGCGTATCTGAAGCATGTAGCAATACTGTAGCACAATAATCAAAATGTGGCATTATAACAGATCGTACATACGTCACCTTAGATTCGAATGTTAGATACCTGTTCATCCGGCAAAGCACACCATATTTAACAGCCACCTTTTTTATAACGTAGTCAACATGTTCAATGAGCGTTAGCTTCTCGTCGACTTGCACACCTAGATATTTAACAATTTTTACTCGTTCAATCATTACACCATCCATGAACATAGGTGGATGTCCGTCTTTCTCCGACTTCCGATTATCATCCAGTACGTCTTGGAAAGATTCAGACAAAGTCTCTTCATTTTCAAATACTCCGTAATTATTTTCAAGTCTTCGTTTGCCTCCGCTATTGCTGTAGACAAGTCATCATTCACCCAATAAATTGTAGAGTCATCGGCAAACAATTTCAATACACCTCTTCCTGTATAATATCTCATGTCATTAATATAGAGAATAAACAACAAAGGACCTAACACACTACCTTGAGGAACACCTAAATCATTTAGTCTTCGATCCGATGTTATATTTCCAAATCTAGTTCTTTGACTTCTATTATTCAAATAGCTTGTAAACCAATGCAAAACCACACCAACAATTCCTATGTTCTGTAATACTTGAAGAAGCTTCTGTCTATCAACAGTTTCAAAAGCTCTTTTGAAATCCAAAAACACAGCTACCGTGTATTTTCCATTCTCTATATTAGACTTCCATTTGCGTAATATTAAGTTTATCGCAGTCTCAGTAGAATGATTCTTTCGGAAGCCTGATTGTTCTGGAATCAAAATGCCTTTTCTGTTGATGAATTCCAGCAACTGCTTCTTCACACACAGCTCTAAAAATTTTTCTTGCAGTCTCAACATATTTATGGGTCTGTGTAGCTTTGCATCAGTAGTGTTTGTCACTTTCGGGATAGGTATTACTATAGATTCTTTCCACGGATCTGGGACTACACCGCATCGAAGACTTTCATTTACGATTTTCAACAACATACCATTCATAACTAACGACGCGTCTCTAAACACTTGGGTTGATACATTTCCAATTCCTGATGTACGTTTCAAATTCTTTATTAATTCGTTGAGTTCATCATTTGTAACCAATGAGAAATTACTCAAATGCGGATCGTCTTCAACTGACACTGACACCAACGCTGACAACTGACACACATTCGACACCAACACTGCCTGACATGGAGGAATGCTTTCATGTATTTCAATCACGCTATCAACAAAATACTCATTCAATCGATTTGCAATTTCTTGTTCGTCTGTTATTTCTATGTCATCAAAGTTCATTATATTCGGTTTCGTCGTCTTGGAATTCAGTAGTTTTTTAATTGTTTTCCATAATTTTCTTCCGTCATATTTATTTATTTCCAATTCTTCTTGAAAAATTGTATTTTTTGCCTCTCTCAGCGCCCTCGAATATAGGTTTCTAGCAGTAACATAATTATTCCAGTTTCGCGTTGTTCTATCTTGCCTATGCTTACCACACAATCTATCACGGCGACACTTTAGATTAGCCAGATGATTGGAATACCAGCTGTTTACTGGATGTGTTGTGAACGATTTCTAAGATTTCATCAAATGCTCTCGCTTCACCATGAATGTCGCTTCCGACAGTAGAGGAAGTAGACAAACTTTGTCTTAATAAATTGCAAAGACTCGCCTGATTATAACGAACCCATGATATAACCGAAACATTGCTCATTTTGAGTGTCTGGAACAAAATTGCTGAATGGAAAGCGCAGTCAGAACAATTCGGGACTCATCGTGTTAAACACCGAATAAAACGATTCGCTCGCCTTCATCGATACCACCAACGGTGTTAATCCGTCGAATCCGGCCCGGCCCATTGATGCCCACCACTTTGATGGGCTGTCGTTAGATTATCGATTGTTTGTACGCGTTTGACTTATTCGGGAAGGGGTGATCGCGATAACAAGTTCAACTGCTGCTGTTTCTTTGGTTACCTGAAAGACAACATTCCACCAGAAACGAATATCGATCGTTGCATACGAACGCACATGCGGTGGCACTCGGAATCATCCACATTCTTTTTTTTTTTTTTTGCATTTTTAAGATTTATGAGCAATACCCATCGCTGTTCGTGCGTTCTGCATGAGCTGTTTCTGAGGGACGTCAGGTTGCTCAAAACCCCTGGGATGAAGCATCCCCAGGCCAAATCCCATCCAGCGGATGCCGTCTGTCAGCTAACGTTTAAAGCTGACAGCAGCACCCTGGTGAACATTTGATCACAGCTTCCCGATAACAATTAGCTCCCCACAATTCCAATGGACGGCTAAATGAATGAATGAATGCGATCCATCTGCGAGAGGCGAACCCAACTTCGGCGGCGATGAAGACAGGTAGGATTCGAGGAAAGAAGACTATTTGCTTTCGTGGTTCGAATCGTTTTTGAATCTTCTTTTTCTCTCTCTCTCTCTCACTCGAAATAGGCATCTAATCAATCATATTTCTTGGGTGGTGGTCCGAATTAATCTTGACCCGTCGGCGAACCGGCGAGCATGTGTGACTCCCAGTGGAAACCATGGTCCAGGGGGTCTCTCGTTACAGCGTTTGACAGTAGAATGGAACTTTCTGCAGCCGTGATTGCCATTCGAACCCGAATATCGTGACGCTATTGATGAACATTGTGGCATTTGACAAAGAATGAAAGCATTCGTTTCAGTGGAATGCGTTCTTCGCCAGTTGGTGTGTTGGGGTGAGTCTAACACACCCGAGCTACAGATCCTAATTATCTGATTGTGAAAACAGTATCCAGCCCAAAAAAAAAAGGTAGCGGATGTTCTAACGTGTATTAGACCATATTGAGTTGGAAGCACCTAGATGATCATGCACATTAGCGATGAGTGTGGATCCATTACACCCTTCGCTCAATCAGATAATTATTTTCAGCGCAATTAAGTGGGATAATTCCAGCACCACCGACAATTAAGTTCTATTAAACTGGAGGCGCCGGATGAGTTGGGCAGTACCATTTTAAATACAAACATTGCAATGAAATCCAATATATCCAAGTAACTAAAAATACATTTCTAGAAAGAGAATACATATCTCGCTGCAATTTCGAGCCATGTTTATCGTATTATTTTCACGCTAAATTTTCTTTCGTGGCAAATTTCCTCTCGGGTGTTGATTTTACTCGCCCCTATCGCTAGTAATCATCAGAAAATTCAGCCCGGCAATTTGAGCTCCAAACACGATTTCTCCCGAATTACGAGGCAGAAACAAACAAATTACCTCACTGTCTGTGTGTGTTTGTCTCGCTCGCTTCGGTTCGGTTCCGCCGCAGCGCCCAGCCTAACGCGTGATGATAAGGATCAACCAATCCGGCGGCGTCAGCGGCCTCGGGAGAGGGAAAAATCATGAAAGCAGGTGACATTAAAATTTTCACGTTATAACTTACCTAATTGGTTTGGGAGGCCATTACGAGGAGTGAGCTCGGTGTGATAGACAGAGAAGAGTGAGAGAAAAATAGCGAAGCGGGAAAAATATAATAATAATGTCACTGCTCAATATGTACTGGCAAAACCGCTGTCGACGACGACGACAACAACACGACGATCGGTGATTGAGCGGAGTGACACATGACGCCCGGAAATGGTGAGATAATTGTGCCCGCAATTATGGCCGGGTTGAGCCTGCGATGTTGCTGTGCTGTGTGAGAGCTGTAAGCAAGCGAAACGAAGGCCTGCAGCAGTAATGTTATGGTTCGGTCCTGTGTGTGCGGCTCGATATGCAAATAAACTCCATCGCTGATGGAGTTTTGAATATGGCGGCAATTGCTTACAGAAGCGTTACTCAGTTGGGCATATTTGACCACAGTTATCATTAATCGTTTTTCTCTTTCATTGTTTGTTCGAATATTTGGATAGAGCTCAAACCATGTTGTTATGAAAAGTGTTTGAATTAATTGTGGAGGATGCAGTTAAAACATCGAGGGAACATTCTCGCTCACAAATTATTTCATAAGTTGAGTAAATTCAAGAATATGGTCTTGGAGTTCTCATTTTTTACCGAGTTAAAATCATTTTGGTGACCTGGTAACATTTCTGGTACGATCTTAACTCAAAACAATAAACGCGTTTTCCTGGAAACTTCTTTTTCCAAGCTGGGTTACGGGATATCTAAAATTCCACTGAACCGATAGTTTTAATTTTTGGTGAACATTCTATATGAAACTTTTTATCGCATGAACCAACATTTTTTATAAATTTTGTTATTTTTACAAAATTCGGAATAGTTATAAAAATTTTTTTCGACTGCTGCCATATTGCCATATTGGGCAGAGATCTGATACACCAGCGCATTCTTTTTTCGTCCCTTTAATTCACCAGCTTGTGGCTGTTTTATTTTGAATTTCAATCGTCTATTTTATTATGTTATTATACTTGTAATTTGATAAACAAATATTAAATCATAAAAATACACTTTGTTTTATTTGTTCACAGCTCAAAGTAACATCGTGCCTCTAACGGGTATGTCACATCAAATTGCATCACGGAAAAAACGCTGTAGAAATTTAATTTTTAGGAATTATATCTTCAGCTTTCGCTTATAATCAGATAAGAGTGTATAGATCACGTTGGCCATGCTTCACTGTCAATTTTTCGTAAATTTGGAAAAATGTCGTCGAACGAAAAAGAGCGTCGTGAATTAATCCTGTGCACTCATTTCGAGAATCCGGAGTTGTCACATCGGGACATCGGTAAGATGCTGGGAATCGTCCAATCCACGGTCAGCAGAGTACTAAAACGATACTTCGAGAACCTAACCATCGACCGGAAGGTGAAGAACGGCAAAAATGGATGCTCGTCAGTGAAAAAGATCACAAGCGCGTAGTTAAGCAGTTTAGACGTGATCCGAGAAGTTCGGTCCGGGATGTCGCCAATAAGCTGAATTTGTCAAGTTCATTCGTCCAGCGGACCAAGCAGCGGGAGGGCCTGCGCACATACAAGGTTCAGAAGGCTCCTAACCGCGACGAAAGGCAAAACATGGTAGGGAAGACGCGAGCCCGGAAGCTGTACACCGAAATGCTGACGAAGCCGCATTGCCTGGTAATGGACGACGAAACCTACGTCAAAGCGGACTTTCGTCAGCGGCCGGGCCTGTTGTTCATCTCCGCAGAGGACAAATTCAGCGTTCCGGAGGAGATTCGCAAGTAGACTATTTTCAAAGGACGTGTTGGAGTGGTACGAAGCCAACGGGGTCACCTTCGTGCCAAAGGAAATGAACCCGCCCAACGCGCCGGAGCTTCGCCCAATAGAGAAATATTGGGCGATTATGAAGCAGGCCTTCCGGAAGAACCCAAAAGTTGTCAAATCGGAGGCGGGCTTTAAGAGAAAATTGATTTCTGTTCAAAAAAAACTACAACCTGACGTTGTACAGAACCTTATGGACGGGGTAAAGAGGAAGGTGCAAGCATATGGGCTTGGGCTCGAAGTTTGAATAAAAAGAAAATGCCAAAAGTTGTTTAATAGTTTTTATTTTACTGTCTAAAATTTTCAAAAGGATCGGTCTACTGGGCGAATTTCTACAGCGTTTTTTCCGTGATGCAATTTGATGTGACACACCCTTTACACTAAAATAATAACCCATAAAGATCATACCTTTTTAAGGGGGGCTCCAGTCTGAAAGGTTGAAAAAGGGTTTTTTTTTGCATTTTTGAGAAGCTTATGCTTTTATAAATGTTGTCTTTGAAGGATTTTTCGATAATTGATTTCGTTGGGAAGTTACAGCAAAGAGTATGAGGTCACCTCAATGGATATAGCAATGCTTTGCGAATTTTTAAATGCGTTTTTCTCGAAACCATGTTTTTTCAGCTGATGGTATCGATATCTCAGGATCTACCCGACCATTTTGGCTGAATTTTATTTTCAGCATGTAAAAATGAATTATCCAAAGCGTTACATAGCCCTTTCTTTTATACCTTATTGTTTCGTTTTTTTTCTGAGCTTCAAAAATAGCGATTTTTCATGAAAAACAAATCATTTATAAGAAAAACGTCCGCCTGTTCGACAATTTTTCGAGTTGTCAAAAACCCCTATATACCGCTGTTGGAATCATCCTGACGTTTCAAAATATTCATTGGAATTTATTCTTCGACACCCAGTTGCTTCAGAGCCGATAACACCAGCAAGGTACCGATTTTCAGACAGCATCTACGCATCCAGCGGTTAACAGCGTAATGATCATTATTCGTGCAATAAAAAAATGGATAATACAAAATTCATTATTTTCCAACTTTCCAGACAGGGGTCCCCCTTAAAATAATGCAGTGTCATGTATAAAATAGTTAATTTGGGTAAAACTATCTCTCAGCCTAGCTCATTATCATGGTATCAAGTATTATGTATTTTTTTTTGTACTCGGGGAGCTCATATTATATATCTGAATCATAAATGTCAACATTCGAGGGCGGTCGGATAAGTACTTAGCCTCATCGCCCGATGGTGTCAGTATCGCAGGAGAGATTACTTATAGTGTAGTACACTCTCGTAAACGGCTACTGTCAAAATTTCAGCCGAATCGGACACGTAGTTTTGTTTTGACAGTGTGTGGAAGCGGGCGCTTCCGCGGATTTTAGAAAAATGGGAAAATGGAAATTCCGCCGTCGCCACGGCCAAATTGGTCGAATTGCACTACGAACTGCTGCCCCATCCACCGTATTCTCCAGATTTGGTCCCGTGCGACTTTTTTTTGTTTCCAAACTTGAAAAAGTCACGCGCCGGACAGAAATTTTGGGTCGAATAAGGAGGTCATCGTGGCGGTGATGACCTACTTTGCAAACCTCGAGAAAACGTATTTTTCACTTTTCCAAAATTTTTGCTCTTTTTTTGTAGGCTAAGTACTTATCGGTCTGCCCTCGTTTACTTACCGGGTCTTTGTCGGGAGTGCTTCCAGTAGATCTTGGAACAGCTATTCTCTCAATGATGAAAGTATGACAGTTTCTGTTGTCAATCAGCTGCTAAACACATATTCTTGATTGTTTGAAGCAATTTTCTTCATTTTGAATTATTTGGCATAGTTTATTATGGAACAATAGTAATAGGTTGCATCAAACATAAACTAAAAATCCAGGGTTTTGCAGGATATTGATTTAGAATTGTTGTAGATAGAATTTGTATGTTTATTCATCCATTCCATGCCAAATCGGAATAGATTATTTTTTCCTCTTTTTCTCACAATTGTTTTTTTTAATTTTATAACTTTTGAACTAGTGGACCAATTTACATGATCGATAAATCATATTAAAGCCAATGGGCTAGTTTTTTTTGGAAAAAAAAAATCTTCTTCTTCTTGAATGGCGTTAACGTTCCCTGTGGAACTTTTGCCGTCTCAACGTACGCATTAACTAGCGTCATTTATTAATACTCAGTTGAGATTTCTTAAGCCAAGAAACACGCCTTGAATGTATTCCGAAGGACAAGTTCTGGAATACGCGTGACCACAGTGCAAGTCGAAGAAAATTTCTCTGACGAAAAATCCCCCGGCCAGAACGGGAATCGAACCCGAACACCCGGCATGATAATGTGAGACGCTAACCACTCGGCCACGGGTGCACCTTTTTTGGAAAAAATATTACATTTAAAAAAATGGATTTTTTTTCCTAATTGTTGATTGTATTTGTTTTTTATAGTTCACATGGTTTCGGGACAAAAAGCGCTATAAATATTTTTTACATGTTTATTGAAAGTTGAGTTTTTTTTCACATAACATATTCAAAAAACGGAGATATGATTTTTATCGTTTCTCAGTAATGATTTTTCGAAGTTAGGATATTTTGGTTGCGGTAACTTAATAATTAATAATATTTTAATATTTTATTGCGAATGCATTGTATTTTTTTTGCGAATGTTCTTCTATATGACGACTGGCCAATTTAATTAGATGTGTCGATCATCTGAATCGGTTTAGTGGCTCAACAATTATGAATTATGGAACAATAGGGTTTTCCAACATATTGATTTAAAAAATTGTTGTATGTTTATTCAGCCATTCCATGCCAAACCGAAATAGATTATTTATGGAAAAAGGGGGATATTTTTTTCCGGACCATTACGAAAAATTATAACTAAAAAACGATAAAAATCACATCTCTGATTTTTAATATATTATGTAAAAGAACATAAGCTTTCAAAATATAGTAAAAATGTAGCGTCCATGGTCCCGAAACCATGTTTTTGTAAAAATGGGAAATATTGACTTTTCATATTACGGATTTTGGAATTTACGAGGATTTCGAAATTCGCGCGGCTTTTTTTAAGCGGCACGTATCAACCACGTAAAAAGTGACTCCAGTGTAAAACAGATTTAATGTACGTGTTGATGTGACTTTTCACGAAATAAGTTTGTATTGTGTCACGGATTAGTAGCTGAGAAATAAAAGGAGAAACATATATCATGATTGTAGCATGCAATATGAGTTTGGGCTCCATACCAAGCAACTTTGACCATAAAGATGGAACGGACGCTACGGGAATTCACCCGACATTTACTAAGGCAACTTTGTTCGAACTACTCACAGTCCTTTTTTTTTTATTCTGGAATATACTGTACTCAATATTTCAAAAGTGGGTTGCCTGTGACGAAAACAAGTAACATTATGCGTATTCTGACACGTGATCTTATCTCTACCACAAGATATACATGAATGTGTCTATTGTGTTACTTACTGTTCAAAATTAAAGTTGAACATTTCTTTCTTGAACAAACATTTCCATGGATTCAGCAGTGAGCTACAGGCTGTGCTTAAGAGAAGACTCTACTTTGGGAGATCTCGAAATAACGGATTCCCGTGATTTATTTTTCGAATGTTGGACTTAAAGTTGGGTGTTAGGATATTTTGGTGATTAGATAAGATCTTTTAAAATTTATTTTTTTTATTTTTTGAATGTCAATATAGTGACTATTATGCTGTTGGCAGCTGGGCGCGTGGTTGCTTTCTCTAAAACTGGGAATACGTTTTCTCAGAAACTAGTGATCTGGCGGGAATGCATGTAGAAGAATGTGAAAATGAATTGACTAAATTGCTATTTAACTATTCGCTACTGACTGTTTTTCAAAGAAAAATGCTATTTTAAAAATAATGAAATAATAATGAGATATAAAAAAACGGCTACGGCAGCCAACCGTTGTATGATACAATGGCGGCTTCTGGAACTGGAACCATGGAGTTCATCGATTCGAAGATGGATAAGATGTATCATGTTAAGTCCCTGAAACGTAACCTGCAATCTTCCGTGTAGAAATTTCGTCTCCCTCATGATTAATATTTTTAACAGGATAATGACCCGAAGCACACTGCTTTCGTTGTGCGGGAGTGGTTGCTCCAAATTTTCGGACATTGTTCAAATGTTAGGCTGTGGTCTACCAACGTTGACTGTATCAAAAAGTCATTAGGAAATGAATGTAGTACTAGACGATAAAACAAATGTTTTAACTCTTTTGTACACGCGCCCAAAATAATAACTCGTATACTCGCTCACGGTATCACAAACTGCGCGTTTCTGTTTAATATCTGTAGAAAAAGATATATTTAAACGAAAAAAAACTCCCGAAAATATTTTTTCTCCAATTTCATTCAGTTTTAATAGTCATTAAATTCATCCTCCTCAAAACAAAATTATTGATTTTCGGTATGTGACACCGTATGCACGAGTGTAAAATGTTAACTACTATATGTTCTACTATAAAATTCCTAGTACTTCTACAAAAACTCGACATTATAATAACAGATTATTTTCAGACACAATTCTCGTTCAAGATTTTTCAACCACTTGCAAATAACATGTTTCTCCGTTTCGTTACATGCCAAATTTGGTTTTATTTGCTTCATTAATTCTCGAGTAATGCAGAAATTTGTGTTTCATTTGTATGGCAGGCCCCCTAATAGAGGGGGGAGGAGCATCTAACCTTTATAGAATCATTTTATTTATTTATTTATTTATTTATTTTATTTATACTTCAGTAACATAAGACTTGCTGTCTTTTTTGGTTACAAACGAAAAAATAAGTATACATGAAGTGCGCCACGAATTATCGAGACAAAAAAAATCTAAACTAGTACAAAAATAACAAACTAATATAAAAAATTACAGACTAGAAAATTTCGCGACACCTTTTAATGAATGCTGCCTTATTAGATATATTGGATACATCCTGGGGAAGTTCATTCCAGTGAACAACTCCTCTTACGAAAAATGATTTACCATATTGTGCAGTTTCGTATCGAGGTATAATGAATTTACGTAATCGAGCGCTTTGAAATGGACACAGCTTGTTGTATAAATACTCAGGTTTGCGAGTAGTAATGAGCTGATGAATGAATATGGCTGCCCTAGCTTTTGGGAAATTGTAAAAACAGTATCCCAACAAGTTCTTCTGCAGATGAGTAACACGAGAAAATCTGTTAAGTTTGTATACAAAACGCACACAAGAGTTCAAAGCAACTCTGATTTTATAAATTGCAGCTGCTGATACATTAGTCAACAGATAATCTACAGACATAAAATAAGGAAGTATCAGAGACTTGAATAGCTTGAGTTTTGTATCTGTATTTAAATAATAAGCCCATGGGTAAATGGACCGAAGTGCTCCATATATTTTACCACATTGCTTTAAAACATGCCTATCCCAGTTGACACTGGAATCAATGTTGACTCCTAAACTAGTTGCATGGTCGACAAAACGTATTCTCTCTTGTTCCAAAAACAATTCTGGCAAAGCAGGTGATCTGCAGCGTGATATGAACAGAGCATTGGTTTTGGAGGCATTGATCTGCATTACATTTGCTTTAGACCAGTTTGCTATATTCTGTAGTTCCTCGTTAAGTATAACATTTATTTGTTCGATACTGAATTTGGTGCAGTCGAAATATAGTTGCACATCATCAGCAAACATGTGTATATAGCAGTATTTCAATATTGAAGCAAATTTGCTTTTTGATAATTCTTTCAAAGGCTTTTGATAAAGCACAAAGAATTGAGATGGGACGTAGATTTGAAAGTGAGTTTGCATTTGATTTCTTTTTTATTGGAATGATTTTTGCATATTTCCATCCATTTGGAAACTTACACCATCGCACTATGGAGTTGAATAGCTGAGTTATTGGTTGTAGCAATATTGGAAGAATTAGTTTTATAAATTTAATGGGAATCCCATCCAATCCTATGGCATTTGAATGAATTTCGTAAATTGCGTTTACTACATCATACTCGTGAATTGAACTAAACAGAAAAGTAGATCGAACACTGTCATCTACATTAAAATTAAAATTAGTGGTAGGAACGGAACTTGAAAAATTTGTTGAGAAATACTCATTTATGTCATTGGCCGAAAAATCATCCACATAGCTCTTTGTTGATTTAATAAATCCCACGCTCTTAATCTTCGTCCAAAACTCTCCGCTACTCATGTTCGAAGTAAAAATTTGATTAAAATAATTCTTCCTAGCATTTTTTACCATTAAGCTTACTCTGTTTCGCATTCTTCTGAAGCTTGCTAAGTCTTGATCGTCTGTTGACTGTTTCCATGTGCGATGCATTAGATCACGATCAATTATTGCTCGTTGAATATCAGCATTAAACCACGGGTTGTATGGCTTTTTTGAACGCCAGGCTTTAAGTGGTACGCATGTATCGTACAAGAAAATAATATTTTCATTGAATGATTCTAAAAGAACATCAGGATCATCAGAATTAAAAAAGATATCCCAAGAGATATTGTTAAATTGTTCAAGAACATATTGCGGGTTCACATGTTTGTAATCCCTATAAGAACTAACATTGTTTGGAGCCGCAGTATTATAATCGAATGATGCAAATACCAAGTCGTGATTGGACATACCCGGAACACCTACTTGGTTAAAGCGAATCAGTTTGGACGGTCTATTGGTCAATACTAAATCTAATTGCGAAGAACCATGAGCATAAAAATAAGTTGGTTCAATACCAGCACTGATTAGACCGAGGCTGTTCAAAACATTATTGAATTCACATACATTATTCGTGTGATCCAACAGATTTGTATTGAAGTCACCGAGTATGATTATGTCCGTGTAAGCAACACCAATCTCACTAATTTTGTCATAAAGTAGTTCACTACATGACAAACACGGAGGATTGTAAACCGTTCCCAGCAATATTTAGTTGTTATTCATTGAAATTTCAATGAAGATAAATTCAGTGTTATTCATACCCACGTTATACGATTTGCTAACCATCTTGTTCTTTATAGAACATTTGATGTAAATCAAGATTCCTCCACCCAGCCTACATACTCTATCATGTCTTACAGTATTGTATCCATCGATGTGCACAACATTATCATTCACCGGATGAGAGCAACTAAGAAAACATTCAATAAAAGGTGTCTTGATATAGCAAAATTTAAACTACATTTACTTAAAATTACAAACATCATAAAAAAAACTATGTATACATACTACTGTGACGCGAAAATTTCAAAAGTGATTGTATTGAATACCACTTGGGTTATCCATACTAGTGAAACGTAATAATTAGCAGCAACATAGATCCGTAGTACTTGAAGCAACCAGCAGCATGCACCCAGCAACAACAGCCAACGACATCAACAGCAGCCAGAACGTAGCACCAGCGTAGTCCAGTAAAACTTTCAGGAGGGAATCACGGGAGAAGCTTAAGGGTGGAATGGAAGGAAAAATCAGAAACGAAAATGGATAAGGTTGTCAGAAAAAAAACTTTCAGGAAGGAATCAAGGGAAACAAAGGATGGAATGGAAGGAATAAACAGAAATAATAAAGGAAAGGGTTAGTTGCACAGTGGTATTTCCAGCGTCTTCAGTAGGTCCTCCGTAGTGTTTATTGTTTTGATTTCGTTCCCATGTGTGACAGCATGTATAACCCCATTTCTAGTGTACACCTTCATCAGTTTGCCTTTCTCCTTCATCCTCAGGGCCGTAACTAGAGTGTCTCTTGTCGCTGAAGATAAATACTCACTGATGAAAATCCGACTGTCCGTTGCAAATCCCAGATGTTTTTGCGAAAGTGAACGTGTTTGTATATATTTTGAGAAAAACTCTCTCCGTTGACCATGAATCGCAAATTCCAACAGTATTGGTTTGGTTCCCCGACTTTCGTGAGTGGATCCGATAAGACGAGTGAGATGAACAGTCGGTCGATGGTTATTTGAATACCCCAAATGTGAGCAAATAGATGTGAAGTGGTTACTCAGACTCTCGTTGGGAACCTCCGGGATACCATATATCACCAGTTTATTTTGGTGAGCAGCTCTCGCATTATTATTCAGAACCATTTGCAAAGTAGTGTTGACTACTTCCACTCGCTTTTCGACTAACTTGAGCTTTGCTTCATAGTGCGCGTGAAGTGTAGTGAACTCTGCCTTCAAACGAGATATCGAAAGCTCAACAACTCGGTTAATCTCCTCAGAAGTTCCGCAGCATATCCTGCATCATACCAGCCAGATCTGAGAGACACAAGTTGTCTTTGTGTGCACCACTAACAACTATTTCGTTGAATTCTCTTGGCATCGTAGTATATGATGACAATGGTGGTTTACGATGAGATTAAAAACTGCGAAAAAAAATCATCCAAGCACACAATTTACACAGGATATTCCACTATGTCGTGCAAGAGCAAGGTTTTAGCGTAACTTTGGAGTATAACTAGCGATTTAATACGGCATAGTACGATCACTTTTTGGAAATTTTCGTGACTTGGCTATCACTCGCTCTTCATAATACCTTGGCTCTTGTGTATTCATTGCACCCTAAAACCTCCACACGGCAAATTTCATTTCGTTTTCATGATTAATTCTCGAGAAATTTAGGAATTTGTGTTTCATTTGTACTGCAGCCCCCCCTTAGAGAGGGGGGTGGAGAGTCTAACCACCATAGAAAATTTTATTGCACCCTAAAACCTCCATATGCCACAGTTCGTTTCATTTGCTTGATTAATTCCCGAGTAATGTAGAAAATTGTGTTTAATTTGTATGGTAGGCTCCCCTTAGAGAGGTGGGAGGATTCTCAAACTATCACGAAAACCTTCCCCGGCCTCAAAACCCCCTACATACCAATTTTCATGTAGATCGGTTCAGTAGTTTCCGAGTCCATAAGAATCAGACAGACAGACAGACAGACAGACAGAAATCCATTTTTATATATAGATTTATTTTTTCCATAGAAATACATCCAAGATGATTATTAGATAGTTTTGTATATTATTAGATATTATTATATTTATGTAAGAACTAGCTATCGGAAATAAAGAGCCCTTTATTGTAGATTGAATCGAACGGTCGATTAGATCCCTATAACTATCACATCGAGCATATTTTCTTATTTTGTAAATCAATTGAATCTTACCATACCCTGTTCTATCTCGAACGTGTGTTGCGAATTGCATGTTTTGAAACGCTGCTGAAATGTTTCCTAAAGTGAAATATGAGTGATGCAAAAGCAAAACCAAACTGCTCGATTTTTCCGACAGCTTTCACTCGAATGTATCTATAACATCAAAATAGAGCTAACGAGTAAAACTCTGTTCAACTAAAATTACGTAATAGGGCCCAATATTTTATTTCAGAATTTTCTAATTCCTCATCCATCACTGTTGTTGTATTCATGACTTCATGAATGTTTCAACTGACTGTGTAGATTTTTTTTTGCATATTTCTTGGAAGTTCACATTACTTATCAAGGTTTTACAATAAAAATAACAATACTTCATTCAAACACACATTCGCAGTCTTTAAAGGCGAAATATTCTCCATAAATTTAGTTCTTATTGATTTTCGAAACCTTATGCCAGATGTTTCTAGAATTTTCAATTGGTTATTTAACAAATGATGGGGAAAAAAAATTGTTGAAATTATTCTAAGGTGATGAGTTTTTGCTTGGTTACAAGTTATGGTCGAACAACTGAATGTTTGAATATAAAATAACAAACAATCTGAAAGGAAATATTAAAACGGAAACTTTCATGAAGAAATATCTACTCTTACAACTAATATGTTTTATTGAGGTTAACATAAACACCTCATAAAATGGTCACGGCCAGTGGCGTAGCGTGATCGGGTGACACCCGGGCGGTTGTCTTAGGTGTCAACCCTCAAAAAAAACCTTGTTATCACATCTTTGTTTCGTTTTTTAATGAAATAACAAATTTATCGAATCCAGAAATTTATTTTAATTTTAAATGAAAGAAACAAGAAATCATTATATCTTCACGCGTCTCGACTACAGCAGCAAATTTTCTGAACAAAAATTCAATGTCAATAGACATTAGTTAATTCACTTTCAATTGATTATAAAGCCAATTCATTCACTACGTTGAGCCTCGCTTTGGTCCATGGGGACACAAGAAATTTTCCGTCTGTTTCATAATCCCCATCCTACACTCGACAAAACAATTAGAGGAATGGAGAGTCAAGTCGAAATTTTTCAGGGTGTTTTTTGAAATGCTGCTTCGTGAAAAATCGACGAATAGAGATGGGATGCACATCATTTAAAGCTTAAACTTTCATGTTTAGGAATAGTTTAGGATCGAAAGTTGTGATTTGTACATTCAACAACAAACACACACACACAAACAACAACAAAATGTAAGCCACACCTAGACAAGATGAAACACGGGTAAGTTGGAACAGAAGCCATAACTTTTTTTTAAAGATGGATTGATGTAATATATTTTTCCAGTAAAAAGCACTTATGATAGTCATAACTGGAATATTGTAATGCCTTAACGCAATCCGCGCCTTTGGTAATATTTCATCGTTTGTGAAATAAAAATAAACATTTTAGCGCGACTCAATCGGTACAAAAACCTTTTTTTTTTAATATCTTCAGAATTACACGTCAGGTAATCAGATACTGATAATAAAGTGTAATGATTTTGAAAAATTATACCGAAAATTCTTATTTCATATAGAAATCTGAGGATTTCAACCCAGGGGTAAGTTGAAACAACAGTGAGAATCGACTGCTTCTGGTTTCAATATATGAAATAATTAATACAGCCGGCCGTTATTGTCCGGTGATTTTGGTATGAATGAATGACAATAAATTCAAAAACTTTGAAACATTTTTATTTCGTATGTTGTACGTCATCTATGCATACACAGACATGACAAACCAGACAAACAGACAAATTTGTTAATTTTCCAACTGGAGGTCATTCAAATATTACGTAATGCAGATTTTCTTCCTTTTTCTACATCCTCTTCCCTACATAACACGTAACAAATGGTTATTTGCATGCAACTGTTTAGACTTATTTGAATTCATGTTGAAACCAGATTCAAATACAACATAACACATCCTGAATGCGTTATGTAGTATTTGAATACTTTAATGACCCCAAAAATCTTATTAGTGGCCGGTTTTGGTGGCCCTACTCTGTAAAAATAAGTATTCTTGCTTTTATATTTTCGGACAGTAATCGCTGGTAAATATTCTCCATTTTGCGTTATTCATACTACTACATACTACACGTGTACCAAAACCCCTTTTTCCAATAGTTTATGGGTAATTTATTCAATTTATTGTTTCATTAATCAATTGAATATAGTTCCAGGAGGAAAACCTCACATTAAACTTATGATAGATTAGCATTTAACCGTTTCCCGCTCTGCGGGGCTTAGACATTGCTCACTAAGATTACTTATTGATTCGGCTCATGGCGTCGGCCGTTTCTGAAGAGCGTGAAGAAATAAAACAAAAATTGATAACTGTATCGGTTCAAAATGACCAGACTTCTTCCAGCGTATTATCTGGCGAAGGCTGTGGTTTCCTATGAAACATGCTTCGAATTATTTATGCGTTAACAAAATGGTATAATTTCGGATAGTGAGGGAAAAAACTACAAAAGATAATTCAATGGACTTTGTTGGTCTCCGTAGCCACATTGGTTGCGTGTTCGCTTAGTAAGCGATCGATCGTGAGTTCAAAACTCAGGGCCCTCATTGACCATCTTTGTGTTGTTTCAGAATAACTACGTCCACGCAACAATCATCAACGATGGAGATCGATCCACGGTCAAAATAAGATCGATTCATCCATACAACTGCTCTGCTCTGCTCTGCAAGACACATCGGGCTGCTGTTCTATAAATAACTCAACAATGATCAACTGTCTCCGCTGTCCGGTCTGACTGGATACTGGGAGAACAGAAGGAAAACTCTTACGCCTAAATGGCTACTGTGTAAATGTGTACCATATGCAATGGTATAGAAAAGAATACTCTAACGCCGAAAATCACAACAGTGTAATGTGCTAATTATAGATATCATAAACATGTGATATGTACACGATTAAAATTCGGCTCTGTTACAGCTAAAATGCTAATGAGGCTAAAATAAACAAAAAGGGATAAAAACAAATTCAATGAACCAAACATTCCTACGTCTCACGTTTATTAAGCCTTCGACAAGAATACTTCGATCCTTTTATCAGTTGATTTGCAGTGGTGACAATCAACAGTTCATGCTGTTAGCTCAACCTCGGAGCGAATAATTTGTACATCATGAGGCACCTGTGTGAGGCATTTGCAACATCCTATCCCTTCTGGAGAAAGGCGTGAGCGTCTAACGGAACCCTGGTTCCGGCCGCCCGACAGTGCTGCGAGATCGTCGTGCACAAGCTGATGTGGAAGATATCATCGTTCTGCACCTCGGGCTGAGAGGTTGGATACTTTACTTACTTTACCAACGAGGTAAGGGATGACGTCAAATATATCTCCCACACCGAGTACTCGAAGAAGGTCCTTCTGTGACTGACGATTATTATTCTTAAAGCCTAAAAAATCATTCTGAACATTTGAAAATTATAAATAATATAATAATATAATAATGTACAAATATAATTATAATTTTGCAATGATAATCATTAATAAAAAAAAATCTGTATCAATTAAATTTCCTAACTAATTTTTGAAAAGTTTCATGTAATCTATGAAATAATCTTAAGAGTTTTTGGCTTTTTATGATAATTTCAGAAAATAGATTTGTCTAAAATATATAATAATGTCCATTAGTAATTGATGAAGACATGTTAAGGGTTTTTTTTAGTTTATCTCTCAGAAATTTAAAGTTGACACACTTTTTTCGTAGTTCCCAAATGATACATTATTTGTATCCTTCAATCTATCACCAAAAATTACAGTAGCTCTTCCCTTTTGTAGTAATGATGTGTGGAGACCAGATAAACCGGATTCGATGGTAAGGAAAAATAACACATTCGGTAGCCACCACTATACGTGCAACGATTCATTAAAGCAGCATGGATCTCGCTTTCAATTGTAATACAGCTTTTATTGTTACTTGTATAGAGATGCATTATTTTTTTCAAAAGTACGCATGCCTAATCCAGAGTGGATTCTATATCATTCATTTATAATAAGTATGTATTTATTCAACATCCTTGTAATATGATGGCCGTTTATACAAATGCTGTTCATATTTGGCCGTTAGCAGTAATTATTTTTATCGCAATAATCCTCTTCAAACCCAATAACTTGGTTATGTAAGAAACAAAAAAGTCCATCAGCTGAATTGCTCAAATATATTTGGTTACAGAATAATAGAGCAATCCGCTATCTGTCTTCGATGGCAGCTGATCTCCGTCCGTCACACAAATTGCACCACTCTGCAAATTGTAGCCAAGTGTGAACCAATTTGTCAAACCCACAACCAAACCGATAGTTGCCCATCCCCCGTTTGTAATCGCAGGCAAGATGTCCAACGATATTGATTTGCTACAATCAACAACACAGGATTGTCCTTCGTCCGGTCCGTTCCGAGGGTCTGTAATTAGTGTTGCCGCCGAAGGACCCTCCAATTTTGGTCGCTTACACTTCGCAGATCAGAAACGGTCAGATCCGATCCGTCCAGCGGTTCAATTTGGTATGTTTTCATAGCTGTATCTGATAAGATCACCGGGATCCGTTTTCCGATCGTTTGTAGTTCGCCTTATTTGTTTCGTTTTGTTTCCCGTTTTTGGTGCTCTCCTCCTTCTCCTGCAAAGGCCGGCCGCAATTGCCAGCGCACACAGGTTGTAATTATTTAACACCTGATTCCGAGTCCGAGAGGGCGGATAGTTTTGGGTACGCTTGTAGTCCAGGCTAATCTCTGGCATTAGAGCTAATTTTTTGTTTATATTGATTACCTTTCCCGGGAAGGTGGAATGCCCAATCGCCGGCTGTGAACTAATTAGCTCATGGGTTTGTTGTTTTTATGCGTTCGGATGCAGATGTGGTTTTGTTTGCAATCGGATCTCCGATCTGACAGAGGAAATTTGTCCGTAAGTGATTAATGATATGTCTGCGTTTTACGTGCTCGACGGTGGAAGATGTATTTCTTCAGAAATTTTCGAAACGGGAAAACATAAGAGAATTATTACTCGACATAAAATATTATTATGAACTAAAGTTTTATTGACTTTCCACCGGTACCGATGAGGCTGCTTTATTCATAGTTGCTTATAATCGTAAACGGCTCTGCAAAATTATATCTATGACAGATAGTCATCTATTGAATTGCTGTGATTTATACTAATATCAGAGCCATTCAATGACGCAGCCCACACTTGAGCAGCATCCCATCGGTTCTTGTGGTTGTCTCCATTTCCTTGATCCTCAAAATTTTCGGTGCGGTAGAGATAGAGACAGAGAAAAAAAAACAACAAATTATCATCCACCTTCACTGAAAGCCAAAAATCGCCCATCCGCGCTATCAATGACCATGGCAACGAGCCAATTTAGGGTGTGGATGTGTTTACGATCGCAGTTCAGCTCCCGGCGGGGGGCTTCTTATGGTGACAAGAGAAAAAAAAAATACCCAAGCGGAGCCAAACCCCAAAAAAGGTCCGTGACTTCATTCATGAACAAAACTGTTACACTCGCCTAATCTAGAGGTGACAAAAATTTTCCTTTTCAAAATTTATTGGGGATTGATTTTTTTTAGAGGCTTCACTTCTTTTGTCATCGATTCTTGTGCTTTTTTCTTCCGTCTCATTCGAAACGAAGGGTACTTGTCACGGTTCCTCTCGAGAGGCTCGCGTGAAATATAGTTATTTGTGGTGTGCAGTCAAGACCTGCCTCTCGCGGGTTGCTGGTCGGATCTTTATGAATGAACCCAAGCTCCGATGAGTGCGCGACAGAATGACCGCCAGTTTTAAGCAGGCTAACACCATCTCGAGATATTATTTATGGCTGGATTAAAATATCCAAACAGAAAACGATCTCAGCGAGTTTTTGAGGGTGATCAAAATTCATAAATTCCCCCGGTTTCTGTGGCCAACGAAGGGGTTCGGGTTCCAGGCGTGGTGTCGTTACTAACACCTTGTCCACCCGCGGTGCACTGAGCAGCAACAATCGCGCACCTAAAATTCTCGAAAAGCTCGTGTTTTCTGCGGTGGTCGAACATTCACGATTTCTTGATTTGGTTTGTTTTTGGGGGGCTTCGGCAAAAGCCGTTTTTCATCGTTTCATTTATGAATTGATATTTTATTCTAATGTCATATTTTATAGCAATTTTCATAATTTCTGTCCATTTGGGGAGATAATATATGTCTTCCGTTCGGTTGGAACCCTCACAGAGTATTCGTTTTGTTGGAAGGGGGAAAGGAATGAAGGCTTCAGGTGTACAGTCACTCGTTTTATTTCACCCAGGATGAGGAATCTCTTTTTTGTTCTGTACGACGTAATCAGATATTTCTTGGTCGGTGCTGCGAATTTGAAAGATCAAGTATCGTGTTTCATGTTGAGGAAAAATTCGTATCGGATGGTCTTTTATACATTCGATTACTTTGAATTTGCTTATTGTTCCGTAAATGTTATTGGGTAAACGCAGTTAATTACAGTATACTACCAGTGCATAAGATGCAGTGAGTGCATCCAAAAAGACTTTCCAGCAACGCAACGTACGAATGAGCTTGCTAGACAGACGAATATTTGCTTGAATATCAGTGAAAATATGTATTCTATTTTGTTAACCATCGTGTCACTTTTTGACGTAGAACTACATCTTTCAGGAAGGGTGCCAAATCAGAAGAAACAGGTGACGTTTTCATGAAATAAAGTTAACGTTAATAACTATTTTCATAGCGAACGGATTCCGATGATTTGCATGACAATCGAATTGGAAATTCTCTAAGATTTGTTCGATATGCTATACATTACAATTCCCTAATCCCTAAACGTTTTAAATGAATGAAAACTAGAAGCATTCCCATTTTCCCATACATTTGTTCTGCCGATTAGTGTGCTTCCCGTATCCGTACCGTCAATAACGAGCAACTAATACATTCATTTCTGTCCGTTTCCAACTTATTCGGTATAAATAAGCCATCGAAGATTTGAACCTACCTTCTAGAGACGAGTGAACTCTCCGAGTTTGAAGTCTCTATAATTCAATACCTAACCTTGAACCCACACCACTTCTCGTTTGGTGGTTATCGGAGCAACATCGTTGCTGGCGAACATTAAACGAGAATGGATGCAGTATACGGAAAATTGTTGTGCTAATGCGGATATGGAAGAGTAAAATTTTGGAATACGGACATACACTGCATGTATTTAAATACAACGTATCTTTCATGGCTATCAAAACCCAGCAGGAAAACTTTACACTTTTTCCACCTGAAACTTTGAAAAAGACCCCTATATTGAAAGGTTGGACGTAGTACCACGTCAAAACAAGCGGATTGAATAATACAATTCCGTGGTTCTACGTCGAAAATGCGGTCGTGTCCTAGATACAACCCCTTACAATTTTTTTTAAATGTTTTTTAAATGTGTGTGTCATACAAATTCGAGGAATATACAAACATAATTTGAACAAGCTAAGTGATCTGTAACACTTGAAGTATATATATTTGTGTATTTACACATATACCTTCGATATAAATGTGTTTATTCAGAAGATGTAAACGATATTGATAATTCTAGTGACCACTTCAGTTGATAGTGAATAACACACATCCACGGAGCGGCACGGCAAAGCTTATGCGATTGAGCCTTACAAAAAAAAAAATGAATTAGAAAAAAAAACACCTTCACGGTACGAATAATGATATGTATTAAAATTGAATTATGTCCATATGTATGTCTCACAGATGTACACGTAGCTTAAGAATCAAAGTTATGTTTGAAAATAATTATAACGTGTTCCGGTATCGCAATTGAGATTTGTCCCAAAACGAAATCTGAGCCATGTGTTATCATTGTCATTAAATCAATTTTATTTTCAAACATTTCATTAAATAATTCAAACAAGCTAAATGAATTTACCATCGGCAACAGTCAGAAAACACTCATTTGCTTTCAAAAAGTTTCACGATATTTTTTTCTTCCGACAGCGAAATGTAAAGCGGTAAAATTTGAATCAGAAGTGACAAAGCATATCTATGGTGACCTTAATCAAAATAGGACAGATTTCATCATCCACAACGATAATGAATGTATCTTACTTCCAGTAGTCGGTGACGCGGTACACTTTATATAGGACAAAATTGCATATTTCGGTCCTGGTCTAAAACAGGGTCTCTCAAAATTTTCGGGAAAATTGATAGGTTTATTCTTTATGGCAAAATATTGGACCCGTATTTTTTATTTTTGTATTTGGATACCCATTTCCATTTTAGGGAAGTTCTAAAAATCAAAAATGAAAAAAATGACTTTTTTTCAAAAATTTATTTTATACATAACATATTCAAAAATCTGGGAGGTGTTTTTTTTTAATCTTGAGTTATGATTTTTCAAAATGACCCGATGGTCCGAAAAATTATTTTCCCCCTTTTTCCAAAAATAACTTTTTTCAAAATTTCATAACTTTTGAACTACTGAACTACTGGACCGATTCTGATGATCGATATATCAATTTAAAGCCAATGGTCTTTTTTAGGACAATGCCACACTTGGATTCTAGTCGCATAGATGTAATCTAGACGCACAGGAATGTTGAACGAAAACTGAAAACATGTTAACTTTGAAAAATCATAACTCATAAACGAAAAAAAGCCCTTCCGATATTCGGATATGTTATGTGAAAAACCTCAGCTTTCAAGAAAAAAAAAATCGAGGGGTTGTATCCGAGACACGACCGCTTAGGACGTAGAACTACGCTATCTTTTTTTTTAATTTGTTGGTTTATCATTTCGGATATTATTTGCGAGTACGTCAAAGTTTCATAAATGACTCTTTAGTAAAATGATCCGGGAACCTGAAAGGATTTAATGGCTTGCGTTGTTTTGTAGAATAATTTCGAGAAGCAACGATTCTTATTTGCTTTTGCGAGAACAATACACTAATTGGTCATAAGTCGCAATTTGTTTCTTTATATCAATGCACGCATTGCACTGAGTATTTAACAAGAGGCATTCCGTGCATCGCCATTCAACAAGCATCAAACACGCGTCTAACAGATGCACACAGCTGCAGCGATAAAAATGAAACATCGCGAGAATGACCGTTTATGAAAAATCGTTTCTCGACTTACGATTAAAACCGTCAACAAAGCTAGGAGTTTGTTGCATCAAAACAGAACCGATCAGTGGAGATGCAATACTTATATGCCAGAGACAGCTTACTTACTATGCAGAGGTGGAGTTTACTTCGCAAATATTCTCGTTTCGCAATCCCCCTTCGTTGTTTCTATTCTAGCGGTTGCATCAATTGGCCGTTATTGACAGCTCTGTTCGAGAGAGCACACGAATGGTCAGAACAAATGTATTGGGAAATGGGAATGCTTCCAATTTTCATCAATTTAAACCATATACAGATTGTGGGATTGTAATGTATAGCATATCAAACAAATCATAGAAAATTTACGATTTTATTAGTATGCAAATCGTGGAAATCCGTTTGTAGCATAAATAGTTATTAACGTGAACTTTATTTCATAAAAACGTGACCTGTTTTCTGATTCGACACCCTTAATGTAAGATGTGGTCCTACGTCAAAATATAAAAAAATATGGTGCCCAGGTTCCGAAACTATGTAAACTATGAAAAATAATTACAATCAATAATTACGAAAACAACAAACAACATACGATTTATTCATAAGAGTAATATTTTTTCAAACAAAACTAGCTCATTGGCTTTAATTACAGGAACAGTAGTTCAAAAGCTAAGAATTTTTTGATGGAAAACAGGGGAAAAAATAATGTTTTCGGACCATCGGATAATTTGGGAAAATCGTAGCTTAAGAACAAAAAATAATGCCTCTCTGATTTCTGGATATGTTATGTCTAGAATCCTCAGCTTCCAAGAAAAATATTAAAAAATGTTGGTCCCGAGACCATGTTATGATGTTTTGGAAAAAGTCATTTTTCGGGAAAAAGGGGGGGGGGGATTTTTTCATACCAGCCTAAAAAGGAAACGGGCGCCCTAATGAAACGAATATTTGCTTCTACTGCTATATATTGTTTTTAGCAAAAGGATCTCATTGGTACAATGAGGGCGATCCGTCGAAAGAATTTCATTATTCTTTTTGTATTTTTTCAGTAGGGTTAGAAAAAGAGACCCTAGCAGAATAAAATATGTATTTTTGGAAAACAAGGCTGAGGAACTCACTTTTCGCATACATTGCATTTCCAACACGTCATCACAAACTAGTGTAATCCCAGAAAAATGTAGAAAATCGTTCTGGTGCCTTTTCTATTTAGACACAAAATCAGACGAACGTAATTATAGCGGAATCGTCATTATCATTTGTTTTGTGAAACTATCAGATCAATTATAAATGAAGAATTCTTACAACTAAAAAGAAAAATTATATGATGTTGATAACTTTAACATTGACATTCTCAATTTCAGAGAATTTTTTTATTAGTTTCTAGCTGTACCCTGCCACGCTTTGCTGTGGCACATTGTGGTTGCATGGTTGAGTTGAATTTTTAATTTTTTTATATTGTAACAACAATCCTACATGTGTTTGATTGTTTTGTATATTGTATCATAGTTTGAGCTCAGTCGGTTCCATACTTTTCGAGTTTTTAACGCGCACACAAACGAACAGAATTTTTTTTATATATAGATGTAGATGAGGGAAATCAATAAATTTTAAATCACTTCGAAACACAATTTCAGTTCATAATTTTGTCAAACGCGTGGAAAAAAGATGCTTCCTTCACATAGAACACATATTCATTACTGAATAGTCGAATTTCATTAGAAGCTCAGTTTCAGAAACGCACTCTGGTCATATATAAAATCATTTTTCTTCCAATTTTCCAATTTTTTATGCTGGAACAACACTCATTGAAGTGGGTTATATATTGTGTCCAACTTTGAGCTCAGTCGGTTCCGTACTTTTCGAGTTTTCGACACGTACACAACCGAACCGAACATTTATATATATATATATAGAGATGAAATTAGATATGAATGCAAAAAAAAATAGCAAACATGTTTTGACTATTTACAGGGTCTTTCAGATTAAATGCTCACGCAACAAATTTTAATAATCTCTACAAAAGTGAACCGATTTATATTTAAAAAAAAAGAAAAATATATCTTATTTTAGAACATTTGAGATGTGACTAACCCCTTTTTTCGACAACCCGTTTTAAAAATTCTTCATGTACAACTCTAACATTACGACTTCGATGCTGTAGAAAATCCGAGTTATTTCTTCTTTAAGTTCCTCCAAATTTTGTGGCTTGTTAACATAGCAATTGGAATTGAGCATAGACTTTAGAATTGGATTAATTTCTGTAGAACAAATAGGGGTAGTGGCGGTAAAGTGGTCACGTGGGGTAAACTGGCCACCTACTTGTTTGGTTGTATAACTATTGACTGTTGACACCGTATTGATAGTCGTCTTATGTTTAAAGAATTTCATGACTTTTGAGTCACCCTGTACTTCAGTGGAGCTGTCGCATGTCAAAATACAAATGAAACCAAAAATCGCTCTCTCGGTAGCCCCTCGGCCGTAGTTTTGTGCGTTTCGAATTTAAGGAAAATCTGGTGAAATTTAGTTTGTTGGCCTGGTATTTTCAACAAATCAAATCAACAAATCAACAGTTTGGACACATATTCTAGAAGAAGTGAACAGATATTTTGTTAAATTTCAGCGATTATTTCGCATATTTCACATTTCGTTGTTTGGGGGGCGAAGTGCTCAGTGGTGGATTATTACTGACAATGTTCTGTTTTTAAAAGCTTATATACCTTATCACCTTCTGCTCTCTAAGGGGTCCCTTTTGTGGTTTTGGCCTAAGAAAAAATGAGCCACCCCAACCAAAACCAAGCCTCATTATGAAAAACGTTATGTGTTTTCTATTACGTTTTTGTACGCATGAGAAAATTTCAATTACGACTCTAGGTGAATAGGCCTAGTTCATTTCATACATGTACCTACTATTTCAATAATGATTTAAACAAATTTGGACAAGAAAACACGCATAAATCTATCCCTTCTAGCGTGATATGTGCGAGTGACCACTTTGCCCTCCACAGGTGACCACTTTACCTCCTTACTAAAAAAAACGTTCGATTTTCCAACTTTCCAATAAATGAAAAATGTACTATTTTTAATTTTCATAATAAAATCCGTTTACTATTTTGAACTACAATAAGTTGAGCTACAATATTCTTCGAAAAACGGGAATTTTAGTAGTATGTGGACACAGGAAATGGGCATGCTCCTTGGGGTAGCCACTTCCCCCCAGTTCCCTTAGTGGATAAATAATAAACAATAACAAAACATTCATTAGATTCCAAATAATCTAGAATCTGTTTTGCATTTTGTACGTAAATTACTTTCTTTCTTACATGTACAGTAGGGTGGCAGCGAAAATGATCATGTCAAATTTCAAAAACCGACCATGTACCTTTTGATTATTGGCCCAAAAAAAATGATCTGTGCAAAATTTTAGCTCAATCGGACATGATTTTGGGGTGCCTCAAAGCGCTCAAAGATTTGATTTTTTCATCCTCGATAATCTTCCAAGGGGGAGTAAAGGAAATTTAGAAAATCGATTTTTTTTCGATGCCAAATGACTTGAAAATGCATGAAACAAATTTTTGGCCGAAATCGACTTTTTGGAACTTAGCCTGAATAGCAAAAAAATCAAAACATTGAGTGGTTTAAGGCACCCCTCAATCATGTCCGATTGAGCTGAAATTATGCAAAAGGTCATTTTTTGGAACAATAAACAAAATGTACATGGTCGGTTCTTTCAATTCGGTAATTTTTTTTTTCCATACTCTCACTGCCTCTCAGCCTCTCAGTCCCAAAAGCTCGATTTTCTGTCAAAATTTTTTTTTCGAGATGACACCAGATCTCGACGTTTCATGCATTTTTAAGTCATTTGGCATCGAAAAAAATTTCGATTTTCTGAATTTCCTTTGCTCCCCCTTGGAAGATTATCGAGAATGAAAAAATCAAAACTTTGAGCGCTTGAGGCACCCCTAAATCATGTCCGATTGAGCTGAAACTTTGAACAGATCATTTTTTTTTGGATCAATAAACAAAATGTACATGGTCGGTTTTTGAAATTCGATGATGAATTTTTTCCCATACATCCATTGCCACACTAATGTACAGCATACTTGAGTATCCTGACTGACTCTTTTTAGAAAATTAAATTGTAAAGAAACGCAGCATTTTTATACACAACAGGAAAACATGAAGCACAAAATAGTATACTATGTCTAGAGAGACAAACTGTAAAAAAAAATAAATAGTCAGAATATAGGTGATTGTGACATTCGTTTACAGAATATTCGACACTAAACAAGACTTAGTTTTTTTTCCCATTACTTGCAGGACTTAGTTTTTTTTCGCATTACTTGCAGGGCCGGTTCTTCAAAATGTTATCCTTTTTATGCATGTTCGAGAGATTTTAATTAGTGCAGTGTTCGAATTCAATATAAATAAAGCTGTTTTTAAACATAGACTTAAGAATATAGGTTAAGATGTAGTCGGTGTGAAAAAATTCGAAGACGAAATAAATAAATAAATAAAATGTCTACAAAATCATATAGCCTCGACTTTGCACCGTCGGAGTATTTTTTGTTTATAATTCACGAATCTTCCGAGAGTAAATAAATTGTGTAATACGATAGATGATAATCGCGGATTAGTTTTGTTTTTTTGCAAGGACTAGAGGTTTCTCGAGTGCTGAATAATGAAATTGTCAAAGAATCAAAAAAGGCTAAACAATAGAACATATTCAACATAAACAAATTGCAGAAAGATATAATAGGCAGTAGGACGCAACTCTTTCCACACGCTGCTTGTTATTTGCCAAAACTACGAAAATATATTCAAGTTTGGATAAACTTTTGTAATATTATCAGAATAATAAACAAAAAACACCGAAAGTTCATGAATTTTTATTCAAAAAAGGAGAGCTCGAGTTTTTCTTTATGACATGTGGTGGTCTGATAAATCCCTTTCTTGTCGATTTTGCTTTAACCCTGTATAAGATCATAAAAACCAGGCAACGAATTTACTCCAACTTAGAGAACATAATCCTTACATGAGCAAGAACACATATTCACCTTCGATGAAAAAAAAAATTGAAACAGTTGAAAAAATTTGTGACAATATAGTTACCACTGCCCGCAAATCTCAAATACACTGAGCTCCGCAAACATGTTTTTTCGAGCTCCGCAAAAATAAAACGAAGAATATTTCAACTCTCATTATTTGTTCATCTATATTTGAACAATAAAACAAATATTGAACGGAGAAAAAAATGTGCATAACTAGAATAGTTGCTGATGAAGTGAGGGGGTTCAAAAAAAGATGGGCCATGGCGTACACCATTCCAGTCCTTCTGGTTATCTGAAACAAAAAAACAAACGAACAGATTCTGAATCAGTAAAGATGCCGCTATCGCATGAACCTCGGACAAGTCAAAAACATGTTTTTTGATAAAATGGCGGCCGTTTGAAGAACAAAATGCGGTTTAATACGTTTTTTCTTACGTTACCCGATTTTTTAAAATTAGTAAAATTTAAAAAAATATCATTCTTTAAAAGTTCATGCGATAGAGAGATACCTGCAGATTGTATCCATATTAATTCGACATGAATCGGTTCAGTAGAACTTGAGATATCGTGTACGCCAGTATGAAAAAACTAGTTTCGAGAAAAACGCGTTTGAAGTTCATTGTTATGACCCTACTAGGTTAGATATCGTATCACTAAAATGGCTCTTACTCGGCAAGTAATGCCTTAGGTACAGAAATATGAAGGGAAAAAATTTGATTTTTTTTTCAAACTTCTAGACTAGAATACTCCCTTAATTGCACCTTTGGCTATGCAAGAATCAAAACAATATTTCTAGTGCAGCTAAAAAAAAACTTTTTTTTATATATACTTACAAAGAAAAAAGAAAATTTGAATTTTTCAGCAAATACACCATTTATTTAATTGAAAAAACTGCATGATCTTACACAGTGGTTCTCAAAAAAAATGCACTTTAAAAGAAGGTAAAAGAAAAAGAAATCAAATACTAAAACAAGTTTTAGATTAATTTTGTTTTTTAGTTTTAAATTAAATGTTATCTTTTTTTTATTTTGAGATTCAGTACTACTCTAGGTTATTCAAATATTCAAATTTCTTCCCACGTCTATTTTAGGTATATGTAATTTTTTTCAGAATTTTTAGAGAGTTTTTCGCAGTACATTAATCTTACAATAGAAAACCACGATTTTTGTTCAAAGCTACTGAGAATGGCGTGAAAAAAACCATAAGGTGCATTTTCACCATAGATCCTATGCTGTACAATATAAGGACTCAAATATATGGTACTACTGCCAAAATGTTTTATTTAATATCCTATACAATATTTTCCATACAGCTGGTGATTTGGTTTGGGGGCAGTTTTTACTCCCTTAGCCAGCCAGGCCCTTTGGAAATATAAAAATATGAATTAGAGTACTACTGAATCTCTAAATCCCAAAAAAAAATTTCTCAAAATTTCAATACATTTTTAGTACTTAAATTTTTGTCGAAAATTTTTTTTGATAATTTTTCTTGATACAACGTAGTAAGATGCATATTCAGTATTTTTTTCTCAATTTTTATCTCGAAGCTTTTGAAGATGGCGTGGAATAAACGAAAAAGTACGTTTTTCATAATAGATCCTATGTTAAACTACATACGGGTTCAATAAAAACCGCCAATATTTCTTATTTAATATCCTATACAATATTTGCCATACAGCTAGTGATTTGGTTTGGAGACACTTTTTACTCCCTTACCCGGCCAGGCCCTTTGATGAAAAATTCAATTATGTATTATTAAGCATTTCACAGAGAATAAGCTACGTAAAATGTGCAACAACGAATACAGTAAACTAGTAAGCATTGATATGTTAAGAAATGAAAATCATCGGTAGGATGCGGGAATGTAGCACTGCGTGCCTATTATAGTAACTATCTTCAAAGCTATCTTTACTTCTTTGTGGTACAGTTACAGCTTCTTAGAAAGTATTCGTTTGCTGAAATCTTCTATTTCCCCGTATTCAACACGTATGAGCGGAAGACATATGAAACCGATGTGCTGATATTTCGAGCGTACAATTTAGATTATCTATCGATCTGCATATGGCCATTTGAACGAAAGAGCACACCAACCACAACTTCACCAAATTTCACGCACCGCAAGCCGAACATAAATGCTGCTCACGTAGCAAACGCAGCCTGCGCCATAAATCCGCAGTAGTTGTAGTACTTTTAATTAAGTCTCTCGTACCACCTTTCAGGCAAGAAATTTCATCCCCGATCCCCGGTGGTGTTCATCCTCGCCAGCGCTCACCGACAACTGCAGCAACGAGAAACATATTAGTCGTCAAAATTTAACGACCCTTGGTATGAACTCATTCCGGGCGCTTTTGACTTATGCTTTTTGATGGGGATCATCACCCGGCCAGGCGCATCTCATCATACATCATCCGGTAGCAGCAGCAGTGGAATCGACATCATCACTACGACCATCATCCATACAGCCATTCGGTTGAGCATTACACCCCCATCAGATTTATGGGGAATAATTTCAACGGCTCTAACAACTCCCCCACTGCAGCGCCCCGGGTGGAAAAAGTTCCAAGTTGCCACCATCTGGAGCAGCTCTAATGTGTGTCGTTCCAGTTTGATTAAAATTCAGCCACCTTCGACAAAGAGGCACAACTTGGTCGATGGCGCATATTCCATCATTCGTGAGTACATCAATTTCCACCAATGGAACTTGTCACACGGGACGCCGCCCGGGACCGGCTTTTATGGCTCTGGTAGCAGTTTCATCATTTTCATCGGTGCAAATACCACTCCGATGGGGCATTTATTAAGAGCTCAACATCGGTGCAGTCTTCTTCTGTTGGTTTGTGATGAAAGCGAGGCATTCACAGGCGCCACAAACGCGCGCCATTACCGATACAATGTTTTTCATCTAAATAAAGAATGGACAAACGGGGAGGAAGCCATCATCAGTGTACTTTCTTTCTCCGGAAGTATTAAGAGCATTTAGCTGGAAAATAGGCGCCATCCTCACTCGAGGAAATTTCTCAATCCACGACTAACTAATAGCACACAAAAAATAAACTAATCTCAACGTGCGCTACGTCTATATTAGGAGCGCTCGAAGATTCCCAGGAACAATCAAATCAGCACTAAACGGTTCCCTTCGCCCGGGCCAGTTAGCCGCCGCTGATGACTTCCTGCAGTGTACGACTTCAATTGCCCGGCATAGGTTCAACGAGCGCTGACAGATATTGGAGAAATTCCCACCGCAGCGTAGCGATGAAACGGCGCTCAAATTAAATGCCCGTGATGATCGTCTCCATCAGTCATCGGCTCCTCGGCGGTACGTAGACTCATCTCCTGTGTCGGGTCAGTACTTTGCCCTTTCTCCCCTCTATTCGGAACATCCTCCGCTACCCCCAAAACGCTTAATAATTAGCTCTTCCTTAATGTGTGAAAAGTCTTTACAGCCGAAAAATTACGCTCATCAAAGAGAGGCACCCCGGTGGAATCGGTGTCCGTTTGATGAGTGGCTCCGTTCTGGACCTCCACTGTACTTAGGAAACTACCGGGGAACACAAAGATCGATCATTAAAAAAAATTAACGATAAAAGCTGTCCCTTCGGGCGGTCATCCATACAGAAGGGAAACAGAGGAGAAAATAAAACGACTTCAATCTTCGAGGTGCGAGGTGCTAAATTTATGCACAGGCAGTTACCGGGGTTACGATCGGCAGAACTTGTAATGTTTCCAGCATAGCTTTTGCGGAGCGGAGTACTTTAAGTATGAGAAATGATATACTGCCTAATAATGAGTACCTAGTTGTATTATTGGTGACGCTGTTTTTAGTCGGGTGGTCTCCGTTGATTTACGCGTGGTTCAACCGGTCGCGAAGAAACGGACATTTTCAATTGGCCTATTTTTGCGGCCGCAGGTATGATTCGATATTATTGTTCCGAAGCGAACATCTGTTAGATACCAAAATAAGTATCAGGTGAACTTCGAAGCCACTTTTCTTATTATTTTTGTTGGTAAATTTATTATTGTGTATTTATTATTGTAAATTTATTATACGTTTAACCATTTTAACGACGTATGAAATATTGAAACAAAGTTATCCCAGTTGTACAATGATTAAACTAATATCCTTTTTTCAAATTGGTGTATAAATTATCCAATTTCGTTAAAATTTACGACATGTTTCTATAGCTCTGTCTAAGAGGTAGAATTTTTAATCGTATGCCACATTCATAAAAATTAAAAAAAATTAAACTCAAAAATTGTTTACATGAAGTTATCATTTATAAAATAGAAAATAGAAAAGTACTATGCTATGGTATGTAATAGATGCTTTTCCCTAAAAAAGGGAATAAAAGTCTTTCATCAATTGATGCTTCTCAAATGATATTAACAGGAACAAGAGAGTGACCATCGTGATGATTCATAATTTAGGTTTATTTTTTGTTCGTATTCAATTCCATTTATTCATAAAGCTATACTTTGTATGAAATAAATATTGTTCCATATGTTCATGAACTGAATGTTGTATAATTATTATTTATGTGCGCCAATGTGGGTTAACTCCTCAGGGGAAAGATGCTTGCAATGCGTCGCTTCTTCTCATATTTCTAAAGGGTTGTTTCAAAACTGGTATTAAAAATGGTAATATTGCTGGATGATGCAATACTAATGAAAATTGCCACAGTCTCAATTCAACACTCGAAAATTCAGCACAAACAGAGTGTTTGTTAGCTGTCCCCGGTATTTCGAGAGGTTTTAGAGTATGATATTTTATGAAAAAAATAAGCATATGGTCAAATCTCAACTATGATAGTGTCATGGAACTTTTTTCCGATTCATTACGAAACATGATGTATTTTTGTTTTCGAGAGAGCAATGCACAGGCTAGGCATATATGTTAAAACTAGTGTCCCTGATGTGATTCAATCATACACAAAAACTCTTCAACTAAAGATGAGAAAACTGACACGAAGTATCTTTTTAAAAACCTCTGCTGGCTGGTTGAAGAATGGATGATTTTCTCAGATGTTATTTTTATTAGTTCTGTTTCGCTTCTGTGTGTAAATGCAAGCTATGCTTGCTTGTGAATAGTATGAGAATGTATTTAAAAGAAGTTAATTACTACACGATTAAAAAAAATATTGAGGGAGAGAGAGTTGATTATGGAGGCTACAACTGTTGCAGTTAATACGTCTCTAGTTTCGAAAAAGGTCAATCTATAAACCATCACCTAAAGTCTTGGTCCTGATAAAGGCCATTTTGGACACTAGCTGGATGACTGACGAATCTTTAATGGATTGAGATTGACAAGATTTTTTTTTATTAATTCGTTTATTTTTACAGGCTCAGTTACATATGTTTAAAGGAGCCAAACTCTTAACTATATTTTTATCAGAATATATTAACATGTTTTCTTAATTCTACGGTTAATAAAATGGGAAACCGATTACTCGCGGTCGACTCGAGTTTAGAAGGGTGACACATTTTCCTTAGGAAAAGGATGGGACGTAAGGAGATTGTAACAATGTTCACACTCACACTCACACTCACATTCATACTCACACATGACACTGAATTCTTAAAACTATGCTTACATTGACAGGAATGAGTTCAATATTTATACGAGGGTCGTTCAAAAAATAAGTTTCAGTGCCTCAGAAATCGCAGAAAAATAAAGTTAGGACCAAAAACAAAAACGTAATCTACGTTTTATTTTATTTTTTTTTTACATAATCGCCTTAACGTTCGAGGCATTTTTCATTGCGTGGCACGAGTTTTTCTATTCCGACCGCGAAGTGCGTAGCGTCCAACTTTTTGAAGTACGATGTAACTGCGTCACGGATTTCTTCAGTGGCATCGAATCGTTCGCCTCAGAATATGCGCGAAGTGAGCATAGTGCATAGCTTGCACGGACGGGCAGAAGCAACAAAGCAGAACAGAAATATTGAATAGGACGTACCGCATCTGTTTTCATACCGTTATGTGAAGATTGGTGGTGTATGATGGAATCGCACGTACGAATGGTTGAGTTTCTGCGTTTTCAAACAGACAACTAATATTAGGCTGTCAAAAAAGTCCTGCGGTATTTCCGCGAGGTGTCGTTGTAAGCGCGTAGTTCTAGTTGTATTTATTGTATCGAGTCATACTATAGCTTGTTGGAAAGGTATTTTTGCGCGCTATAATATAGTCCTTGACAGTGTTTTGTTTGGTTAAGTCGTTCGTGAGTTATAGTGTCGCAAATATGGAGCAAAATAAAGAGAAAATCCGACATATTTTACAGTACTACTATGACAAAGGCAAAAATGCATCTCAAGCTGCCAATAAAATTTGTGCAGTTTATGGACCCGATACAGTTTCCATTTCCACCGCACAACGATGGTTTCAACGTTTTCGTTTTCGGTCGTCGAAGATACGTCACGCTCCGGAAGGCCTGTCGTCGAAAATTGCGACAAAATCGCTGAATTAGCCGAGAAAGACCGGCATAGTAGCAGCCGTAGCATCGGCCAAGAGCTGGGGATAAGTCATCAAACCGTTATTAACCATTTGAAGAAGCTTGGATTTACAAAGAATCTCGATGTATGGGTGCCACACACGTTGACGCAAAAAAAAACATCTTTGACCGTATCGACGCATGTGAATCGCTGCTGAATCGCAACAAAATCGACCCGTTTCTGAAGCGGATGGTGACTGGCGATGAAAAGTGGGTCACTTACGACAACGTGAAGCGCAAACGGTCGTGGTCGAAGCCCGATGAAGCGGCTCAGACGGTGGCCAAGCCCTCATTAACGGCCAGGAAGGTTCTGCTGTGTGTTTGGTGGGATTGTCAAGGAATAATCTATTATGAGCTGCTTCCCTATGGCCAAACGCTCAATTCGGACCTGTACTGCCAACAACTGGACCGCTTGAAGGTAGCACTCATGAAGAAGAGGCTATCTTTGATAAACATAGGCCGCATTGTCTTCCATCAAGACAACGCCAGGCCACACACTTCTTTGGTGACGCGCCAGAAGCTCCGGGAGCTCGGATGGGAGGTTCTTTTGCATCCGCCGTATAGTCCAGACCTTGCACCAAGTGACTACCACCTGTTTTTGTCCATGGCGAACGAGCTAGGTAGTCAGAAGTTAGCCACAAAAGAGGCCTGTGAAAACTGGCTATCCGAGTTTTTTTGCCAATAAGGAAGCGAGCTTCTATAACAGGGGTATTATGAAGTTGGCATCTCGTTGGGAACAAGTCATCGAACAAAACGGCGCATATTTGACTTAAAACAGATGATTGTAACTAATTTTATGAACAAATGAAAATTCAAAAAAAATACCGCAGGACATTTTTTTGACAGCCTGATATATATTCGCCTCGGGCCGCACTCTGTCTAGCACGAGAAGAATTTTAACGATGAATACTGAGTACGCTACGTGCATTGGTAATAAGGACACAAACCTCGTGTATTGTTTTCACGAGAACAAAATGAATCAAGAGTCACCCATCTTCAACGGCTCCTAAAAAACTACGCAAACCCATCGGTCCTTTTTAGGGCCACCAAAACTTTCGGCTAAAGACTAATAGAAAAAAAAGCATTCTACAACAATGTTCAGGAGCGTGGTTGGATTTATTGCAGCAATGATGATAATAATGATGGTGATGTATTGAATTATAGAAGCTTTCTCAGACTCTCAGAATTTCTCAGTTCATTCGCCGCTAGCCTCAAAATTGGTCAATTTGGAACATTAAAGCATCACTGCCAATGCCGTAGCCTGGTCGCTAGCAGTATAACAGATAAATCGTGAATTACGTATTCATGATTTTTTTCCGATCGATCAAATAAATTTCGTGAATCTAAGGATTGTTCCCGGGTTAAAAGTTCGAAACGAAATTCAAGCCCGATGCGAAGAAGATACTTTACAGCGGCAATTGCTGCCTTCTTCGGTGGGAAACCGAGGAAGAAACTATGCTCCGCAGCAGTTGCCGTTAACGCCGTCACCCCAGCACACATCCGATTCGGTTCGTATTTTCTGTTACGTTCTGAGTGTTCTTTGGAGCCAAATGTTTATACTAAAAAGTTTCCTTCTTGAATTTCTATAAAGTTTGTTTCTCGACGGTTATAATTTCGTAGTCCTACGTTAACATAGTGGTCGTGTCTTTCTTGCGCCCCGCGATACTATGACCAACGCGTGTTTGTGGCCTGTGGACTTGATCTGTAGTACAGTTTATAAGTAGTACTGGTATAAGTGAGTAGTTTCCTCAAAATTCACAATCCCAAAACTAATGAAGAAATCGTAAAAAAGTGGTATTTTTTGGGGCGCCATCCTCATAGTTTGCCAGGGGCGCTGTCTTCCCTCACTACGCCGCTGCTTATATTCATCTATTAGTAAACACTAGGTAATAAGACACTATCGTGACAGGCATGTTTGGACTCTACAAAGAATGTGATTCAAATGTAGATTTAGCTTATAGTACATAATACTTATAATTGTTGATTTTCTAACGATGTATGAAAGCTGTATGGAACTACGTCTGTTATGCGGACAAACAGTGATTTTTCGGAAACGATTTTTCAAAATTGCTCAAATATTTTCGAACAAAAATTGTTTGTTCGCATGTTGAGCACACGTATTACATTGTGTATAATGCGTAACAGCGAAAAAGTCGATTTTGTTCATTTTGTCGTTTACGTCTCCTATACAAACATGGGCAGTGTACTCGACACAGAGAAACTATATTTCTGCTTTGCGTGAAGGACAACAAAACAAGACGAACAAACTGCAGCGCGCCAAGCGGTTGCCATAACAATCATGTGGACAAACTAGCATCAGTTAATCGGACAAACCATGATCACAATTGTAGCCATCGAGATGCATTAACACGTTGAGTGCCACGGTTTTATAGCGATTGGATGGACATTTTTAAACGAATTAGGACCATCGTTTCTAATTGTAGTGAAAGGAATTTCTGTTCGAAAGGTAATTCTTATGAGCTTATATGCTTATATTATTTTCCTTTATTATCATATGATATAATGTCATTCACCGGTGACTGACGCGGCCTGAGCGAAAACTCAGTGGCAGTCAACGTGTTAATTACATGATTTAGATATATAAATCTGATACAAATGGTGTGCAAGCATGAGGTTTACAATATTTGTGTTATAATCCAGAAAAGGTCTGAATACGTTACACATAATCATCTGGTGGTTGATTGAAAGTTAGCTCAAATAAGGGGCGCATTGACACCAATAGATGGTGTATTATATAATACACTTTATATATTATAATAATATATAAAGATGGTGTATGTGTGAATCCGTAAAAATATCCAATAAAACAGTGCTTTCATGAAAAAGTCAATTTTATTTCTATGCCTTTGAAACATTTAAATACCTGATTTGAAACAGGTGCGCTGCACTAGAGCACAAACCAAGATCATATCTTCGACTGAGCAAACCAACATCATTTATAATTTACATCTGGCCCAAATGATGGATTATCATCCTACGAAAAAAAAAATAACTCGGCGAACGGAACACCACCATCTTTAAGAAGTTTAGTGAAAGGAAATTAGTTTCAAAATTCATATGTTATGAGAAACTGGTGCATGCAACTGTATATGATATATTAGGCCACGGATCAAATATTGATATACATAAAATTTATTTGCGGTCGATACTGAGACCATCTTGATGATCTACTAATGTGGGCAATACCCTTGAAATGGTCACCAATGAGCTAGTTTTGACAAACCATGAAGTTCGATATGTCGCATATTGGGATTTGATTCTGGTCATAAAGTGGTCACTTCCATCGTAAACCTGACCCGTAACATATCCGGGTTACGTCAAATAAGCAAGCTTTGAAAAATCATAAAGTTTGATACTCCAAATGGCGTGTTTTGTGTAGTTTCGGGTTCTGGAATATATGGCCCCTGAACAGGTTTCTGACGGAACCCTTGGACCGATTCCATATAAACTTTAACGGGGTTTTCAAATGAAACTTGTCGCATCTTATTCGGTTTAGCCGTTTTAAATTTAATTAAATGATACCTTAAAAAATTCCAGTTTGTTTTCATTAGTACGTTTTGTCCATTTCGCCCCGGTGATCAATTTGACGGTACTTGTTTGAGTTTTTGCGTTCCGATATCGAGTATACACGTGTATCACAGTGTAAATTGGTATAAATTTTTGACAAAAAAAAAGCTATAAACGACGAAAATTGAACCCTAAGCACTCGGTATGAAATATATGATACTAACCACAGAAGCCATTTTCACAATGCCTGCGTGAATCAAATATGAACATGTTCGAAAGAAGTGGAATACGCACTCACAACGACTTCTCGAGAAATGCTTGGAACGAATTGCTCTCAATCTAAAACAACACACCATATGTGTCCGTCACTTCCCATTCAGGCTACTTTCACGCACGACCCACAAAAAAGCCACGGGAAAGCGTAAAAACGGTAATTTTTAAAGCGCAATCCATTGGTCACACTCGTCCAACTCCCACCCGGGGAATCTAAGCCAACGCAGCAGCAAAGTAAACCAAATCGGTTGATTCTCCATTTCGGTATTTAAATTATTAACAAATTGCCCTCGATAAATAAAGATTTTACAAGCCTTTCAAGTCGACCTCCAGAAAACATTGGAAGCGGAATTCCGGCCATCAGAACTTCAGAAGCAAACATACAGTAATAGTAACAGCGGTAAGGCAATTTGGGTAACAGATTCTTACATTTTTTTTGGTTCTCCGCTCTCTGGTCGGTTGAAATTTATGAGCTCAATAATCTACCGTGGAGATGTGAATCAGATCCAGTGCTCCGTCTCAAAGGGTCTCGCCAGCCAGCAGCGACAGCACCATCACATCCCGGCAGCTCATTTTCTGCTTTTCCCAAGTCAAAAGAGCATTTCTCCACACAGTCTGTTTCTGTTTCGATTGTTCGAGTCAAAAAGGGATTATAATCGTCTGCGTAGTCATCTGTTGAATGTTCTCCCGGCTTGACTCGATGCGAAACTCTTGACGACGAAGGGCGAAGGAAGTGGCTCCACTTGAGTGTCGTGAGTTAGTGAGTCTTTCTCATTTCCCGGTAAACGACTGACTGACTGTCATTAGTGTGATTAGATTGAGTCGTACCATGGATAATTCTCCCGATTCTCGTTGCTGGTGTTGGTGTCTCGATCGTTTTCGGAAGGGAACGACTGACTGAACAGAAGAAACAACTCATCACATAAGGCGCCACTCATTTCTATCTGGAAAGTACACTTCTAGTATTACTTCCTGTCTTCCCGGCCCGGAAGTGGAGACGTTTGGCTGGAACAGCTTGAATCAAATGATCCGATTGATGTAATTGCTTTTTATCTTTTCCCGTTCTTGTGGGGCAGCACAGGTGATTGTAGATCATAAAATCGGAGAGACAATGGTTACTATTACTGTTCGCAACCAGACTCCCTTACTTCGTATATTGGCATCGGAGTATGGAATTTAGAGACCGAGGAAACTCCACTTGAGAGCAATGTTCTGTTTGGTTGGCTCAGAGATAAAAGAAGATAGAACTAAGCTCGTGCGGGTGCAGCATATTTATGGGTGATATCGATAACCGCACGTTAAACAAAGTGCTTCTCTGTTTCTAATTTGAAAATTTCTCCGATGCTCTGTTTTGGCTTCTGGTTTGTCAGGAAGGTAATTGTTTCTATTTTTGATACACTTTGTGCAGACTAGGGAATTAACTAGGGGATTGCGTGACAGAGAAATATTACCATTTCAAGTACTTAAGGCTTGTGCTGCCGAAAAAAAACCAACAACGCAGAGACGAACACGAAGCCGTCGTAATTATTGTTTTGTTTATGTATGCTCATTTTGGTTCCTTCCTGGCGGGGAAATTAGATAGCCAATTAGAAATGGTTCGTGGTTAGTGCTAGTAACAATTAAGCCGGTGCCGTTCATCATACCCGTTTGCGCTCGGTACTTTGTATTGTTAAACTAACATGGAGAAACTGTTGGGTTTGAGTATAAATCAAATAATTATTTTTGTAACAAGATTCTAAATACTTTTTTCTGAAATTTATCGACGATATTAGATTCACTTGAAAAATGTGAATTTTTTTGCTCTTTGCTACATATTACATCTTCGTATGGAAACACAAATCCACGCGAAATTAGCGTAACAACAATTTACCTGTTTTGGAACATGAAATTCAGCTATATGAATAACATATGGAGTGTCGACAAAATCGTTGAAAGGACAATGATCTTTCTAGAAAAAAAACCAAAAAAAATGACATATTTGACTTAAAACAGATGATTGTAACTAATTTTATGAACAAATGAAAATTCAAAAAAAAATACCGCAGGACTTTTTTGACAGACTAATATATTTTTAAATATATTAAATTTCGAGCTACAACAAATTTTAATATAAAATTAATTTTTTGAAAGTTTTTAACAGTGTATTTATTATGATACTAGCTAACCCGGCAAACTTCGTCCCGCCCATTTACTTGATTAATTCTCGAGAAATGCAGAAATTTGTGTTTCATTTGTATGGCAGCCCCCCCTTAGAGAGGGGGGAGGGGTCTCAAAATATCACGAAAACCTTCCCCGGCCCCAAAAACCCCTACATACCAATTTTCATGTCGATCGGTTCAGTAGTTTCCGAGTCTATAAGAATCAGACAGACAGACATCATTCCATTTATATATATATAGATAGATTATTCATATAAACTTCACAGGTTTTCCAAAAAAAAAAACTTTATATTACGCCATTTTTTTATCAGACGGTTAGTCTTAGAGTTACGATTTCTTGAAGGAAAAAAGGGAAAAAGGATTCTGATAGACCATTATAATGTTGATGATGATGACGATGATGGTCCCGCCTCCTTCCTCTAAAGAGGTTTGAACAAGACGAGTTATCTAAAAGATATTTTTTTTCAGCAATGGAATCAGTTAGGACAACAAAACAAAAACAACATTTTTCATTTATAGATATAAATTCGAAAATTTCAATGTCAAATGATAAGTCAAGCCAAATATCTTCAAATAGCATAAAACGTCGAGATCTACTGTAGTCTCAAAATTTTTTTTTGTCAAAAACGACACTCTGGGACTTTTTTGCGTTTCGTCGTTTTTTTGGAATATGAGGTAAAACGTATGGTTTGGGGTGCCAATAAAAATCGTCATATCGATTTTCATACAGGACTCCCTGCGGAATTTGTACGATAAAATACGCTATGCTAAAAATTAGCTCATTCGGGCTTCATTTACTATTGTCGCAGATCTCAAAACTGAGTTTTCTGAAAATCGAAAAATCACCCTCCCCCCTTGGGTCGGGGTTTTCAAAACAAAAAAAAAATGTTTTGATGCCAAACATAATTAATAAGGACCGCACGTTTTGGGGCAAACTTGTTCGCTTCACTTGTTCGGATTCCACGAATGAGATCGTTTCCTTCGGTGTGAATAAGACGAAGGCGAGCCATCGGTAGGCCTTGTTAGATTCTTGGCAGACCAAGAATTTAACCATCAAGTGTAGAAAACAGCGCCAAACAGTTAACTTTCGACAAAAACAATTTCTATATGACAGTAAATCTCGACGTTTCATGCAATTTTAAGACATTAGATATCAACAATTTTTGCAAACCCCGATTCCCTTGTTGTTTCGATTTTCAGAAAACTCAAGTTTGAGATCTTCCTTAAGTTATTATGTCGATTGTTTAAAAAGGTCATGTAGTTCAAAAGTTATGAATTGTTGAAAAAAGTCATTTTAGGAAAACAGTAAAAATTACCACTTTTCACGAAAATCTGAGAATCTGAGATTATATCGGTTTGGCATGGAATGGCTGTATAAACATAATCTATAAACTAAACTAAAAATAGAAAATATAAACTAATATAAAAATATGAACTGAACCTGTTATAGGTCTCAAAATTCTGAAAAAAAATCAAATTATAGAAAACAAAATTTAACGTGCCGCGCAACATTGTTAAAATTTTCGTTATTTCGTAATACATAAATGTTTTATCTGTTCAAAAAATCGTACGTATGTAGAGAGTGCGAATCAAATTTAAATACGGATTAGAGTAGTAGTGAATCTCTGAATCCCAAAAAAAAAATCGATTTTTAATTTTTTTTTGATACTTTAATTTTTGACGAATTTTTTTTCAATAATATTTCTCGATACACCATTATAAGATGCACTTTCAGTATTTTTTTCAATTTTTTGTCTCGAAGCTATCGAGAATGACGTGCAAAAAATTTAAAAGAACGCTTTTTACCATACCATACCATTTACCATACCCTATACAATATTTTCCATAGAGCGGGTGATTTGGTTTGGGGGCACTTTTTACTTCCATACCCGGCTAGATAATTTAAAGAAATTAATAGTTTACATAATATAATCCGTTGAAAAAAACTTCGTCAGGTTAATGGAAAATATTAGAACAAACTGCACAAAATTGCCCACATTAAATTATCCGTTCGTACAAAACTTCGTCAGTAACAATCTTTGTCATAAAATTCAAGAAAATATATATCGGTTGGCTGTTAATGAAATACAGCGTTCATGCGTGAAATACAGTGCTTCTTAATATATGTAAGAGTTGTTGCACGTTTGATATGACTTGGCATCGAGTTGAACAAATGTATATCTTTTTTTCTCTATTGTAGTGACTTTCAACACATTTCGGCTGGTTCGTCACTTTTACTTCCATTTTTTTTGGAAGAATGTCGGGAATGAGAGTTGATCTCAAGATCTCTGCGTGAGAGGTATGGATGTTACAACGAATTTTGTGAAGCACATGTCAAGAAATGGGGTGTTCTCAATTCATTCGCGTTTCTTGTGTTATAACTGTAAAACTCACTTCCACTTTCAATTCGATCACACAAACATCGAGGCAGCAAACTGTTAACTACTTAGAAAATGAAAACCATAGTGGAATAAACAATTCTTTGCTTCACGGATAACCATTCAGAGCGTTCAACATTAACCGTTTGGGTGCAGAGCAAATTTTGTGAATATATGCCAAAAATGGGGATGAGTTTGGGTATATTATAAAAAAATATACTAAAAAATACAGATAACTGATTAGGTTACAAAAGTTGTATTAATGAAATAACACATAAAAAGTAGGGCTTATAAAATTTATTAACATTAACTTTCTTATTTGTATATTTATTATTTTTTTTAAATAATGGGAATATCATTTTTACACAATTTTATTCACAATTATCATTTGCTGCATAAAGCGCGTGAAATTCTCTTTTCAAAATGTCCCCGAAAGACGAAACGTTAAGAGGTGCCAAGTCGAAAATATTAACATAAAACAAGAAGAGTGCTATCGCGCTCCCTGCACTTTTGGCATATAAGATAAGGAGCGCTATCGCGTTCCCCCGTTTTCAAAGGTTTAATGATGAGGAAGTGAATTTGTTACATATAAGTATCAACCTCATTATTTTTTTTTTGCAAACACTGTAATCTCAAGATATTTGAGGTATATTTGAAGATGCATTTACCATTTTTTGAGTTCACGAATAATGATTATTATGTTGTTGACAGCTGGATGCGTAGATGCTGTCTAAAAATAGGTACCTTGTTGGTGGTATCGGTTCTGAAGCAACGGGATGTCGCTGAACGAATTCCAATGAATATTTTGAAACTTTAGGACAATACCTAAAGCGTTATATAGGGGTTATTGAAAATTCGAAAAATTATTGTTTAAAATGAGTTATTTTTCATGAAAAACTCATAACAAGCTCATAAAAAATCGCATTTCAAAAAACGGCTATGTAACGCCTTAGATAATTAATTTTTACATGCTGATAAAAAATTTGAGTCACATCGGTTGAGTAGATCCTGAGATATCGATACCACCAGTTGAAACAACATGATTTAGAGAAAAACGCGTTTCCAAATTCGTACAGCAATACTATATTCCTTGAGGTGACTTCATACGTTTGGCTGTAACTTTCCAACGAAATCAGATATCGAAAAATCCTTTTATCGAAATATCGAAAAATCGAAACTATAATAGATATAGAAAGTTGTCGTCTTCAGCAATAATTCATATTTTAATGAAATTTAAAGCTTTGTCGAATGCAGTATATGGTTATCTTGATTTTCAACAAAATTAGGTTTAGTTGTATTTAAAAAAACGTGATAAAGTTGTTGTTAGAAAATTTGATTTCCTGTGAAAGTGCCCATTTTTCGATGTATGGACGATTTGTTGAAAATTTTATGGGTTATCCTCACAATTTTTTGAGAATTTAAAAAAAATATATTTTTGAGAAAATTGAGTTTTAGTTTTTGAAAAAAAAATATTTTGCGTAAATTAAAAAAAACATTATTTAAATATTTTTTTATGAACGATTAAACGATTTCCTATATTTCCTTTTTTGGCTAAAATTTTGTAAGCCTTATAGCTTTTGAGATATAATTTCGTTTTTGCCCTTTTCAAAAAGTAGCCTAATTGTTTTTGGAATATTTCAAGTATGCTAAGTTGCTTAAATGGCCAATATCTTCACACTCAAAACGTTTGCCTTCAATCTCAAATAGTGCTGCCAACTCCTAATACGAGTTGGCGTGAAATTTGTCTATTTTAGGTATCATGGAGTAAAAATTGTGGTTTGTAAAGATTTTAATTGAAGGCTCACCAGGAATTATTTGAAATGATTTTGCAGAGAAATTAAGGAATATAGAAGGTGACAGAGAAAAAAACTGTAGATTGGTTGGAGAGCTTCAATTTGGTTGAAAGAGACAATCAAGTTTATTATGCATCTTTGAGTCCAAACTAATAATAACACATTAAAAATACTCTTTCGAAATTCTATTGATATCCACTAATTTTGATGTTTCACAACTATATCCTGTACTAAATTTTCTTGTCCTCAAACATAATTTTCCTAAATACCGTACTTTTTGAAGTAGAGCCACTTTGAGATTTTTTTTATCATCAATTTATAATTTTTCATCATCAAATATGATCCTCTATTACCTTCTGAAAACTCACGGATTATTTTATGTGAGAAAGGTATTTTCTGATTGTAAGAGGATGAATCAAAAATTATTTTTTTCTTTTACATTCAATAAACAAATAATGTATGTACATAAACCAATTAAAAAATATCTAAAATGAAAAGAATGAATGAAAAATTGCCATTTTACAAGCGGGAACATAAAAAAAAATTCCACCTCAACGGGTTTCTAGGGTAGGGTGGAAATTGAAAGGTCTATCCTTCATCCAGAATGTCAATCTGAAGACATGATGAAGACATAGTGAACACGATGCAATGTGGCGAAACTGTTCGTGGAGTGTTTTGCTGATGCGGATGTGTGAACGCAAGTGATGGTTGCCAGATAAATACCTTTAAAATCGAACTTATTGAACGAAAATAAAAATTGTTTTTATTAAATTATTATTTCCGTTTTGCTCGATAAATCATAACTTTATTCTAATTTACATAATGCATATGATGAACACCTCTCTTGATGTTTTTATATTTATTGCAATGAGTTCTAGAAAACAAGATATGGCGCTACGAGTTCTGCCTTTACCATGTTTACAGAAAAAAAGGATTTTAAATATCGTTGACCGTGGCTTATCATAAAGCTTTCAGTAAAAGACTTGCACATGGAAATAAAAATGGCCATTGATTGAGTGGATAGAAAATAATATAAGAAACTGGAGAAAAGTAACAAAATGTCACTGAGAAGAATGTTTCATTTGCTATACTTTCAATTTAGATATTCGGTTGAAATTTTTTTGAAAAAAATATCACATGCCCATAATATCACACAAGAATTCAATTGTTTTTCAAAATGAAAACATGTCATCATGTCTGACATACTTGTGCTGGGCTGTTTACATGTAGAATGGGCTTGATAGTGATATAATTTAACGTTAAAAATCAGTAGCGAGCGATGAGTTCCAATTAATCGCTTCCCATCGCACCGCATCGCGTCTGCTATATCCTCGGCCTCATACCTTCTTTAAATAATAAGAAGTATGGTGTCCGATACCCGATTAAATTTTTAACGTAGCACAAATAGATTATTGTCGCCGAGAACAAACATTTAAAAAAATTTAAATTAACTCTTCAGTACAACAAATCTTGATCTTCAAATTTCCAGTGAAGAACACAGTTCTTATCGCTGGAAGACTCCTTCTTCACAGCAGGTTAGAAATGCATTTCACTTCGATGCCCTTTTTAATTCGGAAACAACGCTCGAAATCGTCAGAAATGAATTACCGATCGAAAAATGTCACCCAAAAACACTCTCTCACCCAAGCTTCTTTTCGACAAAAAAAAAAATTTAAAAAATCAACTATATTTGTATTACCTCTGTATTACTTTAGAATGCATATAACATTCACAAATAACTCATTAATTGAATATTTTGGTGTAGATTGAGATGGTTACCAATATGATCTACAATTATATCGTTCATTATCAGGTCTTTCGATGTATGCGCTAACGAAATTGATCTTTGTTCGAAAGTGGAAATGGATTTTCAAGTGAAAAAACGCACTCCTATATCTTGTAACTATACAGCCATTCCATGTCAAAACGATATAGTGGATTTCAGATTTTCGTGACAAGTGGTAATTTTGTTTTTTATTGCAAAACATCGAACCTGTATTTTTTAGTTTTTTCATTTTTGTTTTTTTTTTGTTTTTGTGTTATGATTTTTCAAAATTCAGATGTTTTTGTTGGTTACAATAGATTAATGAACAGAAAATAGGAGCATGGGAAATATAGAATCACATTACCCGGGCCGTGATCGCCTTTTTAAAAACGGGAAATGTTTATTTTAAATCACTTTTATTAACAATTATTCACTTTACAACTACCGGTTACGCTCTGTACTTCTTACTAACTGACTCGGTCTAGCACGATCGGTCTTATTTATTGACTAAAACTGCTGATCATGCACATTGGTGAAGATGCGCTTATCTGGCAGTCTGTAGCCGCGTGCGGTGTCCGTTTCTGGGCTGACTTGGCTGATATGCTAACGTGACTGTCCGTTTCTGGGCTGACTTGGCTGATATGCTAACGTGACTCCTCCGGGGGGTGAAAAAAGGACGTCCTCGTTCTTAGGAATTTGTAGAAGTTGTTTGATTGATGCTATTATTATGCGAGATAGCCGGCCTCATTCTGGGCTGACGGATTTTGATGACTATCTTTCGTCTACGAAGACATGTATAAAGAATAATCCCAATTACTATTATTACTGTTGTGCTTAGTCCTCCATAAATGCTAAATATCCAGTTTTGATGATCGTACTGTTTGAGTTTTAAAGTTTCCATTCGCTTCCTATTTACTAATGTGAGGTTACTGATGGCTTGGATGTTTTGAAGTTTCAAAATATTGCGATTGATGATCAGGTTATGAAAAGCACCTTGCATTATTTGAGTTTCGTTGCTGATCGTTGCAATGCTCGTAAAGAGTTGGTCATCCACGTGAATACTGCAGTTGTCAAACGTTATTAAAAAATTGCCAGTTAGACTGCGGTTCTGGGGTCCACAATCCGATGAGAGGTTAATATTTTGTGTGTTGTTTATGAGACTTTTGTTGCTCGCCACCATGCTCACAAATGTGTCATGTTCTTCTACTACGTTGCATTTGCTTGTTACTCCCGTTATGATACGATGGGTACATTCATCATTCAGGATCCTTAATTCAGTAATGGGCTGGATGAACTCCTCTGGCTTATTTGTTTTGAACCAGTTAATTCCAGATTTTACCACGTATAAAGGAGCATCGGCAATAATGGTTCCATTTACGATGAGTGGCACAATTTGAATAATATGTGACCATGTTTTTTGTAGCTGAGGTATTTGGAGTATGTAGAGTAGTGAATCGTCTTTTGTTGCAATTTTCGGTATCACATAATTCAAAGCTTGTCCGGGAAACTCCGTTTTTATTCCTTGATCATTTAGGGTTGATTCTATCAAGAGAATTTCATGCAATGTTAATAATTTGTTGTTGGGTAATGTGATTTTCGCCCTCAGAATCGTGTCTTGAATTTCCACTAAAATATTATTAATACTGTCCATGTAGAGAAGGAGACTAATCGCATCGTATTCCTCAGAAAGGATTTTGTTTTGCACGTGTTGGTCGATTAATTGGTTGATAATTTTCGCCATGTCTTGAATTCTTTGGTTCACCATTTGGTTAATTACTATTTGTTTATTGTTTTCGTTGATTAAGTCGTTAGACGTCGAGTTCAATAGCCGTAGGTCGTCCGCATCCGGTGTTCCGGCCAACCATTTCCATGTTGTTCCAAGAGCGTCCCAGCGTCGCATTCTCTTCGGTGTGACTGGTTTTATTTGGCGAAGGTTGTTTATCAATACCCTACTCTTCTCAAAAACTAATTTTGATATGTCCAATTGGTCGTTCAACTGTCGTGAGATTTTGCTAATTAGTATTACATTTTCTTCGATTTTAGAAATGTTGATTGGGTGTACAAATTTTATGTAGGATGTTTGAATGCGACAATCATTTCTCTTAATGAGCAGAACAGGATCGCTGTGAAGATTCCTTATTTCCATATGTGGTATTCTAAATTCATGACAGTGCACGATTGTTAGTAGTAGTACGTTTATTGCTAGTAGTATCATCTGAAATTGAATATGAAAAAGGTTAGTAGTTAGTATTTTTCATTCGCTTTATTTTATTTTTGTTTCTCTTGGTATTTCTGCCATTTTTAAATGTTTTGTGTTTGACATCAAATGCATTCGTATTAATAGCTCTCGCGTCAGTTTTCTTCCTTATTTGAGGTACAACAAATACTTCCTCACCATCTCTTATTTCTGGTGGTTCTTCTTTGTTATTATTGTACTTTGTTAATTTAATTTGACTTTTAATCATGCTTTGTTTTGCTTCTTGAAATATTTTTTGGGCATTAGCTAAAACTTCTTCAGGGTTATTAACATTATTATGATAAAATACAATTTCGTTTGGAGTGAACGTTATTGACGAGTGTATTGTATCATTGTATAACGCTACTGAAATTTTGATAAGTGTTTTCACTGCTGCGTTTTTGAATTTGTGTTTATTTGTGTTGTATATTTCAATTATTGTAGAATGGGCTCGTTCTATTTGCCCGTTAGATTCAGAAGATGAGGCATATTCCAATGAGCTGCCTAAATTTTCTAAGTAATTTTTGAATTGGATCGATCTGAACGTTGTCTCATGATCAGTGATAATTATTGTTGGAACGCCAAAGGTTGAAATATATTTCCCTATTGCTTTTTGTAAATCTGTCAGATTTCTTGTTTTGATGTGATACATTTGTAGATGCTTTGAGAAGGAGTCTATGAGTGATAAGAAGCAATATTTAGCAATTATGAAGATATCCATATGTACTCTTTGAAATGGTTTGTCTGTTATTGGTCTTGGCGAAATTTTAATATTTTAAGGTTTCCTCTCATACTTATGACTGTTACAAACTTTACAAATATTGATATAGTTTCTGATCAATCTGGACATGTTAGGAAAGAAGTATGATCTTTTTAGATGAGTTTCCACTTCGGTTATGCCTCTGTGTGCTCTCTCATGTTCTTTTGTTATAATTAAATTTTGGCGGTCTTCGTTTTGTACATCTTCAACCATTTTAGATGTAAAAACAAAGTGTCCTTTTTTACCAAAATTTTCCTTAAATGTTTCCTGTATGATATCGATTAGTGACTCCGGTGCGAGGAGAGCCGTTTGCTTTCCATTGTGAAAGGTTTTCAAAAAATGTGTCATCTCAGTCTTGTCATACGTTGGTTGGACCACAATTGTCCTGTTAAAATTAGTAAAAAGGGTCTCCGTAATGACTGTTGATATGTTTGAGATTTTAAAAATAAGTTGGTTACGATAGTAATTCAGAGGCCTTTCAGTAAAATGTATGTAGTAATCGTCGGAGTCATCTCCGGAATGAACGGTATCTGCATCTGAATTATCCTCGCTAACGTTGTTTATTTCGCCTAATAGGTCTCCTTTTGGGGAATCTGTAAAAGTAGAGTTTATATTATTGTTTTGAATGGATTTCGTATTTGTCTCTGGTCCAACTTCTGGAGGATCTGAAAGAAGAGAAGTTTCATTATTATTTGTCTCTACTGGTCTTCTGCTGAGAGCATCGGCTACGACGTTTGTTTTACCTTCCTTGTACTTGACGTCATAATCGTAGTTCTCGAGCTCCAATCTCCATCGTAATATTTTAGAGTTTTTATCTGAGTTTTTTATGAAGGTCAACGGCTTGTGATCTGTGATCAATGTAAATTTACCTCCGAACAAATAAGGTTTATATCTAGTAACGGCCCATTTAATGGCTACAGCTTCTTTTTCGTTTGTTGCGTATCTTGACTCAGTATTCGAGATTGTTCTTGACCCAAATGCAATTGGTTTTTCAACTCCTTCTTGTATTTGTGAGAGAACAGCTCCTAAGGCGTAGTCTGACGCGTCCGTTGTGAGTATAAACGGTTTTTCAAACTGAGGGTATGCCAAAACTTGATCCGTTGAAATAACTTCTTTCAACGTTTTATACGCATTGACGTAGTCTGGGTCTTCAATATTAAGTACTACATCTTTTTTTAGATACTTTGTCATATTTCTGGAAAATTTTGAAAAGTCTTTAATGAAGCGTCGGTAATAACCGGCTAGACCTAGGAATTGTTTAATTTCTTTTTGGTTTTTTGGAATCGGCCAATTAATTATTTTTTCTATTTTTTCTGGGTTTGGTTTAACTCCTTCTTCCGTTATAACGTGGCCTAAAAATTCTGTTTCTTTTTTGAGAAACTCACATTTATCCAGTTGGATTTTCAGATTGAATTCTGAAAGTTTTTTCAAGATGAGTGTAAGATTTCCGAAATGTTCCTCAAGGTTCCTTCCAATTATTACAATATCATCGAGATATACGTAGAAAATTCTGCCTATGTAATCTCCAAGAATATTATTCATCGCCCTCTGGAAAGTGGCAGGGGCGTTCTTTAATCCAAAAGGCATTCGGGTGAACTCAAAATGCCCTTTTTCCGTTGAAAATGCAGTTTTTTCTTTGTGGTTTGGATCCATTTCTATCTGGTGGAAGCCAGACTTAAGGTCCAATGTTGTAAAGTAGACAGATTTTCCGAGATGATCAAGGATATCTTCTATTTGAGGAATCGGGTACTTATCGTTTACAGTTTTATCATTCAATTTCCTGTAATCGATTACCACGCGAACTTTTCGTTTGCCAGAAGCATCTGTTTTTTTTTTTGGAACAACCCATATTGGAGAAGAATATGGGCTTACTGAATGTGTTATTATACCATTTTCTAACATCTCTTGGATCTGCTCTTCCACATCTTTTCTGAAGTGATGTGGATAGCGATAGCTTTTTGTGTACACGGGGGTTTCATCGGAAGTTAATATTTTATGTTTGATAGCCGTGGTCGATGATAGTTTTTCGCCTTTGCGTAAAAGGACTTGTTGATTATTGTGGATAAGATCAATTAGTTTTGATTTCTCTAAAGACGATAAATGGTCTACTCTTATTATATTCGAAATTTCGTCCCTGGAGATTAGGTTATTCCTATCGGTAGGTAAGGGATCGAACGCTTCGAAATTATTAACATCCAATCCTAATTTGGGGGGATTAGGTAAAGTTTTGTTTGAAGATACGACGTGAATCATTGTTTTGAAGTTATTCGCGTTATATAAGCCAGGCGCAATATAAGTATTTTTGCAAAGTTTTTGAAAAGTTGGTACAAACCAATCACCATTTGTATTTGTTTCTAAGGTTATTGTATATGCGTATTGTTTTTGATTCGCAGGGTAATATTTTTGAAATTTAAAATTCTTTTTTTCAGGTATATTGATAGTTTCTTTTTGGTAATCAATTTTTGCTTTGTGTTTAGCAAAGAATTGAGAACCTATAATTCCGTCAAAAAATGTGTGGAATTTTAATTCATAAAATGTTAGCGGTTTTATCAGTCCGTTGAATATATCCAACTTGGCCTTTTTATTGACTTCTTTGTTACCAGATATGTTTTTTATTACGGTCGTTTTTGTAGTTACTGTATTATTGATGATACCAGGAGAGATAATATTTTTATTAGCCCCGGTATCGATTAGAAATTTTAAGTTTCTCTTAAATTGTGGAACTTTTACATCGAGGAAAGGTAAATAGTTTAAGTTAGATTTTGTTTGTGTTGGATTTGATGAAAATTTAGTTCATTCTCGTCGATTTCATCGTTGTTTGATTCTTCTTCTGATTCTGATACCTCATGATTATTGATATTTCTTTTGTTTAAGGTTAGTCGACTCCTTAGTGAAGGATTGATTTCCATGGGCTCAACATGTTGTTCATTTTTAACAGGTGTCTCATGTTTGCCTTGTTTTTGGTATTTGAATTTACTGTTGGAGTTATTGGTATTTGTTTTATCACTGTTGTTTTTGAATTTTTTTTCGAAATTATTAGCTTGTGTTATTATAATTTTTTCTTTAGAGTTAAATTTACAGAGGAACGCATAAGCATCCTCCAAAGATTCTGGTTCTGCAGCTTGGGCGAAGCCGAAATAGTTTTCATTTAAACCTGAAATAAATGCTGCTAAGGCGTCCTCGTCGATAAATTTCGAGATCGCCCCCCAACTAGCGGCGTATGTTTTATCTTGCTTTGCAAGCGTTTTAATATTCTGTACTATCAGTTTTGTAATTTGATAGTACTTGTGTACGGTCATTTCTGCTCCTTGTCTATTTTTCCATAGTTGGGCTTTGTACGTTGATAATTCGAATTTGTCTCCCAGTGTGTTAATCAAAATTTCCTTCGCCTCAGCGAAGCTACCGATGTCGCAGGCCATGCATATCGCATCTTTGGCACGGCCTTCTAATTTATTGAGAACTGCCTGTTCGTAAATGGCAAAAACGTCATTCGATACCAATGGTTTAATGGCTGTATTTATCCATGTATTTAACTGTTTTTTATTCCCATCGAAAGAGGGGATACTTTTTATCGGATCTGGGATCCGAGATAACGACTCAATCAAGCTTCTGCTGTGCATTGGCCTTTCATTGTCAACAACTGGAACGTCAGCAATTTGTTGATTTTGTAGTAGGTTGAGCTGTCTGTCGTGCTCGTCTTGTTTTGTATTTAGTTTTGCGAGCTGATCAGATATCTGAGTCAGCTGGCTCATAAGTTGTGCTATACCACTATCCATGTCGCTGTTTGTATCAAGCGATAGTGTGGCAAGTGTAGGTAAATCAGTCCTCAGGGGGGGTGAAAACTCGCCTGACTCTACCGATTCTATGTCGGATTCGCTCTGACAGAACTTCACAACGCCGGTTGGAAAGAGAACTTCTCTCAGAACTGTTCACTTTCCGAGTAGTAAATGAAATCAATAAAATTATTTTCCTCACGTCTCTCTAAGAACGCGTGTGAAACAATTATACTAATGTTCACTTACCTCAGTCGTTCTGGCAGGTTCGCTTGGAATCCAATTTCGCGCGGCGGAGCCTCGACTTCGTCGGCACACTCGATGCTAACGAATGCTTTCGCGGGTTCACTTTAACTGCAAGCTGATATGCAAGAGTTTCTGCACTGTTGTTCGTGAAACTGATTTTCCAAGCACTGCAGGCTGCGCCAATCACATTACCCGGGCCGTGATCGCCTTTTTAAAAACGGGAAATGTTTATTTTAAATCACTTTTATTCACAATTATTCACTTTACAACTACCGGTTACGCTCTGTACTTCTTACTAACTGACTCGGTCTAGCACGATCGGTCTTATTTATTGACTAAAACTGTGCACATTGGTGAAGATGCGCTTATCTGGCAGTCTGTAGCCGCGTGCGGTGTCCGTTTCTGGGCTGACTTGGCTGATATGCTAACGTGACTATAGTTTGTGGAAGTTTAACATTAAAAAAGAAAATAACTCATTGGCTTCAATTTGATATGTCGATTATCTGAATCGGTCCAGTATGTCAAAAGTTATGAATTTTAGAAAAAAGAGGACGCCTTCGGTAAAATGGAAAAATTCGATATTTTGGACTATCGATTACCTTTGAAAAATCAGAACTTCAAAACGAAAAATATACCTCTCTGATTTTTGGATATGTTATGTGAAAAATCCTCAGCTTTCAGAAAAAAATATTTAAAAATATAGCGCCCTTGGTCCCGAAACCATGTAAATCACAAAAAACAAATACAATCAATAATTATAAAAACAAAATCCATTTTTTTTGGAAGTGTAACATTTTTTCAAAGAAGACTAGTTCATTGCCTTTAATTTTATATGTTGATCATCGAAATCAGTGAAGTAATTCAAAAGTTATAAATTTAAAAAAAAAGTCATTTCTGGAAAAAGGAAATGGAAATGGTCACCCTAATGAAAAAATAAAAAAAATGACGGTTTCTGGAACTGGAACCATGGAGTTTATCGATTCGGCGATGGACAAGATGGCTTCATTGAACATCCTGAAACATAACCTTCAGTGTCCCGTGCAGAAATTGGCTCTCCTTCGTGATTACTACTTTCAACAGAATGATAACCTGAAGCAACCTATCCTCATCATGCGGAAATACCTGCTCTATAATGTCCCAATCAACTCAAAACACATCCAAAATCACCGGACTTCAACCCTATTGAGTATCTTTGGTGGGAAATCAAGAACCATCTGCAGAATAAAAATCCAGAGAACAAGGCGGAACCCGAAACGACGATTACGGAGATCTGGGAGGCACTTCCGTCTACAGTGACCATAAATCACGCATCGTCGCTTGCAGGAAGTGCTGGACGCCAAAGGGGGCCATACCAAATACTAGGGGATTGATTTTTGTTATTTTCTTTTTAAGGAAACTTGAACTTTACACTCAATTTTGCAACGTCTGGATCGAAGATTTTTTTTAACATGAAGTAGAAATGTGACCATCCTAATTTTTTTTCCTATATAAGAATATGAGTCACTTTTAATTATTAACTTTTTAACCTCGAAAAACTCCTAAATAACAAACCAACACCGTGTGTATACTCAATTTTGCAATCGACTGTATCTGTTTTGTGCGGATTTTTTTTTCGTTGTTGTTCATCTTGAAGTATTTCCGATTCACCAGAATCCATTCGCAGAAAAAACAGTCACAAATAGTCAACTGTTTCATAAAAAACTCAAAAACTTTGATGCTATTTATAATTTATAATGATGATTTATTCATTGATGTTATAATGATTATTCATTGATGTTCGCATCAATCCGCCACACAGTAATAGCAATGAAATTTGGCTCACCAAAACGATTTCCTGGTCATTATTCGTTTAATCTATTTTCTCATTCTTAGATAATGTTGTTTCTCCGCGCTGAAAATTGAAATGATTTCTCATTTTTATAACCCCACGTGGAGGTGCATAACACTCGCCAGCAAATGGTCTCGGCGGAGCATTGAATCTGAAGCAAAATGGTTCCAAACCGAAATGCAAAACATTCGTTTGATGTGTGAGATCAAATGGGAGGAACAGTGGAAACGGGATGAACATCGGTGGCCAAAACTATTCTTTGCGAAAAAGGAAAAAAACGTATCTTTTGTATACGCGCTTTTCTTGTGTGAGTTTTCACCTATGGATTTCAACATTTTCATCCCACTGTTCGGCGCTTCCGCCCGCCCGGCTCAACTCTCGTTTGGCCCAGAGCAAACAATCGAACTCGTTAAATCTTATGATCTTTTCCCATTTCCCTTCCGTTTAATTTGCCTGATGTTCTCTCATCTTTCGGTCTCAATGGAGTACGATATTTTATAAATATGTGATACAAAGCTCACTTTATTAGGATTTCTCCGTTCCGCTCGCTGCCTTGGGTCCCTTTCTCAAGTCGTTTCGCCGAAGAAAAGCGGCACTATGAGTTTCCCATCGTTTGGAATATTTGCATGAAAAATGTAGAAAACGAAACGGAATGGTCGAACCGGATGGCTTGCCCCAACCATCCTTCTCCCCCCGCTCCGGCAGCGCTATTTCCCAAGGGATGGAAAATTGTTTGTCTGTGCATGATCAAAATGCGGAAATAAAACAAATAAATGAACCCTTAGGAAAGGCGGCGGAAGAGCGAGAGCAAGCAAATGGAAGCCAATAGCGATTGAGAAATGGGAGCACGTTTTCGTTTGTATCTTCCGGAATCGTTGTCAAATGATGTGGGTGGCGCCCGATGGGTGGCAACACATGTGCCAGTGTAAATTTCCAATTTAGATGACGAGTAAATTTTTTTAATCAAAATATGAATAATGAATGAATAACTCAATGAGCGCTCTGAGCATAGCGACTGTGGGCTTTTATTTAAGATTAGCTCCGTTATTGAAGGAAACCTAACAAGACGTACAAAGGCTTCCAGCGGCATGGGAAACAAAAGCAAAAAGCTACAATTGAACGGAACGCTTTGCATCGTTAATTCCATAGACTAGCAAAACCGCTATCGGAGCTGTTTGGATGTCGCCGAAAAACATAATCGCAATAAAAGCCGTAAAAATAAATTTCGGAAACGTGTTCCAGTCCCTTTCGAATGTTTCTGCAAGAGCAGCTACGCCCGAAAACCCCAAAAGCTGAGTCAACAAACACCAGATTGTTAACTACAGATTCCACTGCAGATTAGCTCATCCTTTGGGTTCAGGTCTTCTGTGCCATGGTGTAAGCACATTCGAAAATGCAGTCAAAATTTGCTGAACGACAGCCGAGGCTAAACCATTCCCCGACCCCACTTCCCTTTCCCGCACCATCGTCCAGATGGCTAGCTCAGCTGAACCGACAAAACAGCAACCGAGCTCCTCTTGGATTTAGCCGTTGTAATATTTCAGTTTTAGTAGCATCATACGAAAACTATTTTCCCGAAAGCAACAGCCATTATTTTCAGAAGCTGGAACAAGATCCTTTTCTCCTCGCCATTCCCCTTCCCGCCGGCGCTGCCGGGAGAAGTCATGCTTGGGGTAAAAATAATTTTGGATTTCTTTCCCTCCTCCACTACCTCACACCGGCTAGAGAGACCACGATCACAGAGTCCGGGAATGGACCCGTTACGAATTTAATCTCTTTGTAAATTGCATTTTCGGTGTGGTGGAGTGCGGCGAAGCACCCGAGTCCGTTCTTGTTTGTGAGCCAAGTGTGGACATTTTATGGTAGCGCAGATGGAACCTTTCATTCAGTCAGTCAGTCATCTTACAGTTTCGGGGCTCGACTGGCCCGGAATTAGGGCTAGGATTTTCGGAAGGACCACATGAGTATTCCCCGGGGAGGGGAGAGCGACTGGAAGCTGCTGAAACTGGTATTTACTGGCGATTCTTTGCAGCCGAGTTTACGGTGGTTAGATAGTTACGACGGAGGAAGCAGTAGAGCCACACACGAAACTGATTGGTCGAGTGATGAACGGTAGGATGAAATTTGGTGCATATTTAGTTTTCGGCTTGAGAGAACTATTTAGCAGCCGGTGGGTACAACACATGGAATAATTGCGTGGAGTTTTATTGAATGTAATCTGATGAAGCACGCGCCGACAATTGCCAAATAAGTAGATATGCTGTCCATGAGGAAATATTGTTAGAATTAAGCGTCAGTTGACCCGAAATTCTTGACGTAGAATGCTTTTGAATAAGAAGACCTAAGCGACACTTTTTGTATACGTATTTTTAGCCCTCGAAATTCCAACCATAAACGGAAGGTCTACGGAACGATTGTCCCCGAAATTATGTTTCAGATGAACTTTTACTGTTTTCCAACCGTTGATGGTACGAAAATTATGATTAGGGGAACCGCGGGTAATACGGACATTGGGGGTAATATGGACAGTAGGGTGCCAATTAACGTATGGGAAAAATCGACCCTAAAATTTCAAAAAGTTACCCTATACAAAATATTCACCACCTCGAAAAAACACCCCATGCTGAATTTCAACTCAATCGGACTTAAGGGAGAGTGGCGCAAAGCGGTCAAAGTTTGATTTTTTTTTAAATCGAAAAATCACCCAAGGGGGGACAACAAATTTTGATTCCAAATATGGAATGACACGTCGACACGTCGTTTACAGTCATCTATAAAAAAAATTTTTTGACAAAAATCGATTTTTCAGGCGAAAAAACGACTAAGCACCAAAAATAATCATTTTTTTTTGACAAAAAAAAATTTCGAGATAACTGTAAATCTCGATGATTAATGCAATTTTAAGACATTTGGCATCAATTTTTTTTTTGAAAACCTCGATTTTCGGTGATTTTTCGTTTTTCAAAAAACACAAATTTTAACGTTTGTGACACCAGTAGATGAAGTCCGAATCGTGCAAATCAACATTTCGAAGCAAGTTCCGAATGAAAAATCGAAATAACTATTTTTATTGGCACCCAAAACCATACTATTCGTTTCGTAAGTTCCAGAATGCCGATTTTTGACAAAAAAAATTTTCGAGATGACACTATCTCGACGTTTCATGCAACTTCAAGACATTTGGCATCAAATTTTTTTTTTCGAAAACCCGATTTCCTTTCTGGCGAGAACAACATGCATTGCGAGAAAAATAAAATAAAAAAAAAAGAACAGTTTAATAATGTTTCATAACTTTAGAACCAGATGGAAAGGGCCTGGCCGGGTAAGGGAGTAAAAAGTGCCCCCAAACCAAATCACTAGCTGTATGGCAAATATTGTAAAGGATATTAAATAAGAAATTTTGGCGGTTTATTTGAACCCCTATGTGGTTTGACGTAGGATCTCTAGTGAAAAACGTACTTTTTCGTTTATTTCACGCCACCCTCGAAAGATCCGAGATAAAAATTTGAAAAAAAGATTTTTTTCAGTGTTGCGCGGTATCAAATTTATTTTTTTTATATTTCCAAAGAGTGGTTAGGTAAGGGAGTAAAAAGTGCCCCCAAACCAAATTTGGCAAATATTGTAAAGGATATTAAATTAGAAATTTTGGTGGTTTATTTGAACCCCTATGTGGTTTGACGTAGGATCTATAGTGAAAAACGTACTTTTTCGTTTATTTCACGCCATCCTCAATAGATCCGAGATAAAAATTTGAAAAAAATACTGAATGTACATCTTACCACGCTGTATCAAGAAAAATTATCAAAAAAAAATTCATCAAAAAATTTTAGTACCAAAAAAAATATTTAAATTCTGATAATTTTTTTTTGGGTTCTAGAGATTCAGTACTACTCTTAATCATATTTAAATGTGCTCTTACGGCTTTTCTAGATTGATAAATATCTTCAAACTGTTTTTTTTTTCAAATATCTAATAATAAAAATAAAATTAAAAAAATACACAATACAAAATTTTTTTATAGATTTTCTGGCATTTTGAAATTTTGAAAAAAAAATTTAACTTTGAGACCCACTCCTGCTCAAATTTTTATTTGAATGCGTTCGTATGTGTCTTTTTTCTACATGTGGCATAATTTTTCCTGAATTTTTAAGAGCATTGTGTGACACAAAAATAATTTTCTTCATCGTCTGCATTATTATTTTTATTTTTTTGTAAACGATTATTCTATTGTATTCGTAGTTTTCATTTGAAAAATTAAAATAAAAAAAACAAATCGGATTTGTGGTCTCAAAGTTATATTTTTTTTTTCAAAATTTCGAAATGCCAGAAAATCTAAAACATTTTTTTGTACTGTGTATTATTTTTTATTTTTTTATTATCAGATATTTGAAAAAAAACAGCTTGAAGATATTTATCAATCTAGAAAATCCGTAAGAGCACATTTAAATATGAATTAGAGTAGTACTGAATCTCTAAATCTTGATACACCGTGGTAAGATGCACATTCAGTATTTTTTTCAAATTTTTATCTCGAATCTATTGAGGATGGCGTGAAATAAACGAAAAAGTACGTTTTTCACTATAGATCCTACGTCAAACCACATAGGGGTTCAAATAAACCACCAAAATTTCTAATTTAATATCCTTTACAATATTTGCCAAATTTGGTTTGGGGGCACCTTTTACTCCCTTACCTAACCACTCTTTGGTGGCGTGAAATAAACGAAAAAGTACGTTTTTTACTATAGATCCTACGCCAAACCACGATTAACAGATGACAATTATATCGTGGCTTATTTCGATTATTCATGTGGTAAAAAGGTCCAGAGAGCAGTCGTATGCTTAGTTCTCGAAAGCAGTAACATTTTCGGGGAAATTTTAATTAATTGGTGATTGTTATCTCACAACATACACACCGACACTGAGAGCCTTCGACACATCAACTTCATAACGGAAAAATAATGAAACTTCGTTTGTTTCTATGAACGTGGGGGAGTGAAAACGGCACATGGAAATATCACTTGTATCCGTCTGTTTCGCCGTGATTTCACAAATATTCACTCCACGCTATCACATTAGCTTGATATTCAGCGGAAGCTCTACAAAAAGTACATTTTTAATTGATAAATTACTTCCTGAAAATAGCATTTTTACATGAATGCGGTGGGCAATCAAAGGTACACACAACGACTGACGTCACTATTTGCGAAATAGTTATGGCAGCGCATGCTATGTCGCTCGAAACTGAACCATCTTCATTACCTTTTTTCCAGGACATTGCTTACCCGGCCAGGCCCTTTATTACTTTAGGCCCACACTTTTGATGTTTATAGGAACTCTTTTGTGCTCCCTTGGCCGAGTGGTTAGCGTCACAACTAGCATGCCGGGTGTTCGGGTTCGATTCCCGTTCTGGTCGGGGGAATTTTTCGTCAAAGAAATTTCCTCCGACTTGCACTGTGATCACGCGTATTCTAGAGCTTGCCACTCAGAATGCATTCAAGGCGTGTTATTTGGCATAGAAATCTCAACTAAGTACTAATAAAAATGACGCAAGTAATACTACGTTGAGACGGCGAAGTTCCTCTAGGAACGTTAGTGCCATTGAAGAAGAAGAAGAAGAAGGAACTCTTTTGAAAGGAACAACTTATTTCGCATATTTTCAACCAAGCCGCGTTACGGTGGAATTCATGTTTTCTTCTACACAGATAAAACATTCGTTTAACCCATTAACGACCAGACCGAAAACATTATTTGGTGTTATTTTGATTATTGTCGCCTAAGAAGCCCCAATGTTCAAGAATTATTTTTTCCCAATTTCCATTTTCCGAGGAATTACTATTCGAAAATTGAACGTTGGCCAAAGCTTCTTCTGTAAGTTCAAACATACCGCGAACTAACGATCACTTCATTTAGCAAATATACGGTATTCATAAGTGCATCAATTTTACATTCCGGGACGAACAAGCACAGAAGAATCAAATTCTCTAAGTATAAACCTGATTTAATCAACCTTGGTTTTAATGTAACATATCTTATTTCATGTAGTTTTAACTAATTACAGGCTTTTTACGAAACGAAACTTTTACTAATTACAGGCTTTTTCAACGAAAGCTATTGCGTATATTTTTATTGTTGGCCGTGGAGAAATTTCAATGCTTAATAATTATTTCTTTCCGATTATCCATTTCCCAAAAAATTGGACAGCTTTGCAAAACCTGCAAAGGTCTATGGACCGTCTTCGCCTAAGGTTATAACGGTATTACACGGGGAACACTATTTGCTAAATTAATCAATACAGGTCGGACTCGGTTATCCGGTATGTTGATTTTTTTTTCACTACGGATAATCGATTTTTCCGGATAATCGAATACTGAAAAAAAATAAAAGAAAATCTTTAAGTAAATGTAAAATAACCATGATTTGAATTGATTTATTTGTATATTGCAACTAGCTAACCCGGAAAACTTCGTCCCGCCCATTTACTTGATTAATTCTCGAGTAATGCAGAAATTTGTGTTTTATTTGTACGGCAGCCCCCTCTAAAAGAGGGGGAAGGAGTATCTTAACACCATAGAAACATTTATTGCATCCTAAAACCTCCACATGCCAAATTTGGTTTCATTTGCTTGATTAATTCTCGAGTAATGCAGAAATTTGTGTTTCATTTGTATGGCAGCCCCCCCTTTGAGTGGGGGAAGGACTGTCTAACCATCATAGAAACATTTATTGCACCCTAAAACATTCACATGCCAACTTTGGTTTCGTTTGATTGATTAATTTCCGAGTAATGCAAAAAATTGTGTTTCATTCGTATGGCAGCCCTCTCTAAGAGAGGGGGAAGGAGTATCTTATCACCATAGAAACATTTATTGCATCCTAAAACCTCCACATGCGAAATTTGGTTTCATTTGCTTGATTAATTCTCGAGTAATGCAGAAATTTGTGTTTCATTTGTATGGCAGCCCCCCCTTTGAGTGGGGGAAGGACTGTCTAACCATCATAGAAACATTTATTGCACCCTAAAACATTCACATGCCAACTTTGGTTTCGTTTGATTGATTAATTTCCGAGTAATGCAAAAAATTGTGTTTCATTCGTATGGCAGCCCCCTCTAAGAGAGGGGGAAGGAGTATCTTATCACCATAGAAACATTTATTGCATCCTAAAACCTCCACATGCCAAATTTGGTTTCATTTGCTTGATTAATTCTCGAGTAATGCAGAAATTTGTGTTTCATTTGTATGGCAGCCCCCCCTTTGAGTGGGGGAAGGACTGTCTAACCATCATAGAAACATTTATTGCACCCTAAAACATTCACATGCCAACTTTGGTTTCGTTTGATTGATTAATTTCCGAGTAATGCAAAAAATTGTGTTTCATTCGTATGGCAGCCCCCTCTAAGAGAGGGGGAAGGAGTATCTTATCACCATAGAAACATTTATTGCATCCTAAAACCTCCACATGCCAAATTTGGTTTCATTTGCTTGATTAATTCTCGAGTAATGCAGAAATTTGTGTTTCATTTGTATGGCAGCCCCCCCCCCCTTAGAGAGGGGGGAGGGGTCTCAAACTATCACGAAAACCTTCCCCGGCCCCAAAAACCCCTACATACCAATTTTCATGTCGATCGGTTCAGTAGTTTCCGAGTCTATAAGAATCAGACAGACAGACAGACATCACTCCATTTTTATATATATAGATGTGGAGCCAGAAACTGACTAGGGACCCCAGGCTCTCCCCAGTAATGTTATGAAAATTAAAAAAAAATCACAGGAGGGTTGTGTCCGAGACACGACCGCATAGTGGATGTAGGATTCTGTTAGGCTATCTGTTGATTTTGGATATGTTTGAAGAATTACTTCGTAAAACTCTTTGATAATGATTTGGTTTTTATGTCTCTGTTAGGGAACATATTTCGGTGAGAACAAAAGATCCCCCTACTTTCATGTATTTGCAATGGCGATTTCCTCCAGGCAGCTTGGTTTTGATGTCTCTGTTAGCGAATACATTTCGGTAAGAACAAAAGTTCTCCCTACTTTCATGTATTTGCAATGCCGATTTCCCCCAGGCAGCTTGGTTTTGATGTTTTTGTTGGGGAGTATCGTCAATTTAGACCAATCAGAAATGGGTATTTCCGTTAGGATAGGGGTTGAGATTTTTCAATTGTTCGATAGTTAGTTTCATGACATATATTATTTTCTTCAATATAAAAAATTGTTATGGAGTACCGAAATCGATTGAAGCAAAAATTACATCAATCTATCATGAAATGACTGAGCAATAAGCGTTTGAAATTGGACAATTTTCACGATGTGCTCGATTTTCTATTTTCTATGTGTACCCCAATATGTTCCCGAAAGACGAAATCCTACGTCAAAAAAGTATTGCCTTGTTACAGCTTATGGATCAAAATGTTATTCAAATGGTCTAGTCCAACTGTGAGCAGCAGCTTATGCATGAGCTTTTTGGATGTCAAGGAGATTTCGATGACAAGCGAATCAATATTAGGGATGCTACGTTTTGAGTAACCGAGTAACGAGGTACCGGCTGATTCCATTTCAAGTCATGGAAAATGCTGATATCCCGTTGTCGGTTGTAAAAGAATGCATACTTTCGATTCTAAAAAAAATGTTCGACCAGGACAATACCGTTCTCGATGAAGATGTGGAGTTTGACGATGGCATTGTCAACATAGCAACATTGTTTTGTATCACATATCACAAATTTCTAAGATGATGAAAATTCGTTTTCGATTGCCGAGGGTGTGAATGTTTCATCAGTTTTGGAACTGTATTAGGTTTTTTTTTTTTTTTTTTTATCCAAAATATATATTTTATTAAGGCTCATATGGCGTCAGCCTAACGGGGCCGGGAGTTCAATATTTTGACAATGTTTGCTTAGACTATGTTAGTAATATGTAACCGATTACTCGCGGTTGACTCGAGGTTAGTATTACAAGTGTTCTCATAATTAGTATGTCGCAGTCTTCGATGCTCTGTACGTGTGCCCGACACAGGATACTTCCTATTGGGATGCAGCTGACCATTAATCAGCAACGCCCCCCTAGTCTGTACCCCATATCTAGCGTGGTGCGTCTTTCTCGACTCGAGGAATCCAGGATAGAATGGCGGCGCAATCATCAGCTCGTGTAGAGTTGTCATGAGCGGTACAACCTTTGGCTCTTGTTGAATGATCAGTGGACTGCACAACATTTGGCCCGTGCATCTGTAAAGAGTGTGTGTATGTATTGCCGCGACTAAGTAAAAGTTTATCGATCGGATAGGAGGGATATGAAACGGGGACACAACGAAGGAAACATCATTAAACGTTGACATCGGCGTTTCTGAGGAACAGGTATAGATGAAGCAGAAGATCAGGATCCCGGCTACCTAAGATATCCCGGACGGGGATATCCGATTGTCTGCCTTGTGCTCTCAGTGCTCTAGAGAGCTGAGAGCGAGCAGCATGGAACCGGATACACGACCAGACAACATGCTCGATGTCGTGGTAGCCATCGCCACAATCACAAAGATTGTTTACTGCGAGCCCAATGCGATAGAGATGCGCGTTGTAGTGATTGGACATAAGCCGAGATATCACGCGAATGAAATCACGACCTATATTCAATCCCTTGAACCATGCCCTCGTCGAGACCTTAGGGATAATCGTGTGTAACCAACGACCGAACTCATCACCACTCCACATGCGCTGCCAACTTACGAGCGTATACTGACGAGGAATGTGGAAAAATTCATTATAAGCAATTTGCCTTTCAAAAAGTGTGCCTTTTAAAGCGCCCACCTTAGCTAGCGAGTCCGCTTTCTCATTCCCCGGAATCGAGCAATGAGAGGGAACCCATACTAAGGTAATCTTGAATAATTTTTCGACCAAAACACTCAATAGTTGTCTTATTCTAGTTAGGAAATAAGATGAGCGTTTATCAACCTTCATTGAGCGGATTGCCTCTATTGAGCTGAGACTGTCTGAAAAAATAAAATAGTGGTCGATGGGCAATGTTTCAATGATCCCTAATGCGTAATATATCGCACCCAATTCAGCGACATACACGGAACAAGGATCTTTGAGTTTGAAAGAGGCACTGGAATTTTCATTGAAGATGCCGAAGCCAGTGGACTCGTTTATGAATGAACCGTCAGTAAAGAACATTTTATCAGATCCAACTTTCCCATATTCTGCCGAAAATATCGGCGGAATAGAATCGGAGCGTAGGTGATCTGGGATTCCATGGATTTTTTGTCGCATGGACAGATCAAAAATGACAGAGGAATTGCAGAAGTATGGGAAGCAAACTTGGTTGGAGATGCCTGGTGAAGGGTGCACGTCGTGGGTAAGGTACTCATGGTATAAAGACATAAAACTTGACTGAGGAGTCAGTTGGAGTAGATTTTCGAAGTTATCAATCACCAATGGATTCATGATCTTGCAACGGATGAGAAATCTGTAGGATAATTCTGTGAACCGAAGAGTAAGCGGGGGTACTCCTGCCAAAACTTCGAGACTCATCGTATGTGTCGAATGCAAACACCCCATGGCTATACGCAAGCAACGATATTGTATCCTCTCCAGCTTGAGAATATGAATCCTGGCAGCTGATCGGAAGCAAAAACTGCCATATTCTAACACTGATAATATCGTTGTTTTGTACAACTGAATGAGGTCTCCTGGATGGGCACCCCACCATGTTCCGGTAATTGTTTGGAGAAAATTGATTCTTTGCTGGCATTTCTGTTTCAAATACGCAATGTGTCTCCCCCAGGTACACTTAGAATCAAAATATACACCCAGGTATTTGAAAAACATAGAGTGTTGGATCGTTTTGCCGGATAGGTGAAGCTGGAATTGGGCGGGTTCGTGCTTCCTAGAAAAAACGACCATTTCAGTTTTCTCCGTAGAGAATTCGATACCCAGCTTGAGGGCCCACGTGAACAGATTGTTCAGGGTATCTTGCAACGACTTTTGCAGAACGACGGGATTAGTACCCGTGATGGAAATAACTCCATCGTCTGCAAGTTGTCTCAGCGTGCAGTCTCTAGTTAGACAATCATCCATATCATTGACGTAAAAACTGTACAAGAGGGGGCTTAGGCAGGAGCCTTGTGGTAGGCCCATAAAACTGTAACGAGAAGATTTCGAGCTGCCATGAGAGAAAATCATGTGCTTTTCTGACAGTAAATTGTACAGGAAATTATTCAGAATTGGTGAAAGTCCACGATTATGAAGCTTCTCTGAGAGAATTTCCATGGAAACTGAATCAAATGCCCCTTTGATATCGAGAAAAACGGAAGCCATTTGTTCTTTGCGAGCAAATGCGATTTGGATTTCAGAAGATAGCAGCGCGAGACAATCATTTGTCCCTTTACCTCGGCGGAAGCCAAACTGCGTATTTGACAGCAAATTGTTTGTTTCGACCCACTTGTCCAAACGAAGTAGAATCATTTTCTCTAACAATTTACGAATACAGGATAACATTGCAATCGGCCTATACGAGTTGTGATCGCAAGCCGGCTTGTTGGGTTTCCGTATGGCTATCACTCTCACTTGTCTCCAGTCATGCGGGACAATATTCAGCTCCAGAAACTTGTTGAACAAGTTCAGCAAACGCTGTTTTGCCAAGTCGGGAAGATTCTTCAACAAGTTGAATTTAATCTTGTCCGACCCCGGAGCTGAATTGTTACATGAGAGAAGGGCAATTGAGAATTCCACCATCGAAAAATTCTCATAATCGCTTTAAAGTGGAATGTCGCGTACGACGTTTTGTGCAGGAACGGTGTCGGGGCAAACCTTCCTTGCAAAGTTAAAAATCCAACGGTCAGAGTATTCCTCACTTTCGTTTGTATGGTTCCAGCCACGCATTTTCCTAGCCGTATTCCAAAGAGTGCTCATAGCGGTCTCCCTTGACAAACCATTGACGAACTTCCGCCAATATCCACGCTTTTTTGCTTTAATCAAACCTTTTAGTTTGGCTTCTAGAGCTTGGTACTTTAGAAACCATTCCACTAATCCAGTTTTCCTGAATTTTTTGAAAGCGGATGATTTTTCAAGGTAGACCTTTGAACACTCCTTGTCCCACCAAAGTGATGGAGGACGACGTCGGAAAGTGGTAGCCGGTACTTTTTGGTATTAGGTTGATGAAGATGAAGAGTCCGAAAATTGTATTTCAAACGAAAAAGCCCTATATAGAATCAATAAAGTTGTTACGTTTGCAAAACGTATTGCCATTGGAAACAAATTCCTGCTGTGAGAATTACGTGGGACTATTTTAGAGAAAATCATTCATTCACAAAATGTTAGCTTTAAATGTTTGCTTGGTTGCATGGTGCGTTTTTTTATGTGCAATTTTTTATGCGATTTGTGGTAACGTGTCTCAACGTATAGAAGGAAAACAAAACGAAATCGAACGATGGTTACCTTTGGAATCATTAGGATTTGGATTATTTGTCTAGGGGTAGGTTTTCCTGTATATTCAAACAAAAAATACAAACAATGTTTTGATATTAAGAAAGAGACAGATATTTACTATCGCTGTTCTTATAAAAAGTTGTGAAGAACAGCAATACGCTAACTCCACGGATTTTATTATCACAAATAAATAACCATAATCGAAATAAATAAAAATCGGAAGCCTTCTAGTGCCATTTCTATAGCTTCGCAGTTTATACAAAACTTCGATCATTGCAAACCCATTGTCGCGCTGCTCTTTCCCCCAAATGTAACTGAACGCGCAATCGTTCGCAAACAGATCGTTAGCCATCCTGCAGCTCCGATAAATAAACCGATGTGCTGCTGGTAAAAATATCGAAACCCATTTATCTTGTAGCGCTTGGCCTCCGATACAGAGCTCCATTCTGTCAACTATTGAATCACCGTTGAATTTCCCCATTTTTGGATCACAGCCAATGATTCAACCCGATAATGGAAAGTGACTCGCTATCTTGTGTTGATATTATTTTCTCACGCACAGGGAGGTACTTTCGCATCACTCGCACGAGGACGAGAGCAAGTACTTCTCGCACGATTCACATCCGCCAAATTCCACCCTGCGAAATCTCACGACGAAGCGGTTCGATCACCAGAGACAAATGAGTGCCATTATTTCCGATAACAATCATTTCGATTCTGGTTTTATTTCGTTCCATTTTTTTTTCATTTCGCCCGAAGTTTCATCCTCACTAGCGCGGAAAACGAATTGTGGATGTGCGACAAATTTCGGCACTGGCACTCATACAGACGTACACAGGAGCACACATGCAGCATCACTATCGGACTGTGGAAAATGCTACACGTTTTTAGCGACCGAAACCGATCGGTTCCGGTAAAATTTGGTCGCAAGACAAACAGTTGCATTTTCGAGTTTGATCCTATAGATTTTCGGCACTGCTCGGTGTCAATAGAAGGAAGGGACTCGGTCCGGGACCCGGTTCCACGGCCTGCGACGGCGGCGATTGATAAATGTTTGTTCTATCTGGTCTGTGCCAGAAGTTTCCAGTCTGGTAATGATTCGGATCTGCTACTGCTGCTGCTGTATCCACTACTGTAGATCAGGAGGACGAGGGTCTGAATTGGTGCGATTGGTGTGATTTTCGGGGGGTGATAAAATATTCGAGAAAAGCTGCCCCAGAAAGAAGCCCAAAATGATACAATCCATCTGTTTAGCTGTATTGATGGGTGTATTTTTTTCCGGAGCGCACTTTACTGGCTTCCGAAACCATTTCGACCAACGGCGTGAAATCCGCCGAGAATAATAAACAACTGGTCGTTGCCAAATTTATGGTCCTATCGGTTGTTGTTAATAGTTTTAAATTGAAATGCGTGTGGACACTTTGTGAGGACGTGTTCGATGCATATCGGATGGCATACGAGCCTTCCGGATGAGACACACACGGAAAGCTAATTGTTTTCGATGGCACGTTATCGGTAGGCCTAAGCATGGCCATTTTTTACGGGGCATCACACGTCCGACGCATTGCAATGAGTGTTTTTTTATTAGGGTGCATTTTTGGGGCAACAATTTTGATTCGCAGTCGACGGTGATTTTTCTCCCTATGGTGGTTGTCTGGATAAACGATTGTTTTTTAAATAATATCAGTGAGTGGCTCGAAAGTAGGGAATCGAAAAATGTATATTTCATTCGAATTTTCTATATTATTATGAAGCAATTAATACGATATCCTTTTAGTCATTTAGTTCCGGCTAGGACGTGTTCCTTCTTCCAGTGTTTACCAATCGAACGTTTCGCTGAATAACTCACTTTCGTTTGTTCGAATATGATCTTGCAGATCAAATTTCCCCCAGTGGCATTCGTTTGTTGTTTCATGCTATGAATCACGACACAAACGAGAACGAGAGAACTCCGCTTTGGTTAGTTCTTCATGATAAGCAAGCATGCGTCCCAAAACGTCATGATCGTTTTCGGTCCTGCAAGTATACAGCCATTCGATGCCAACCGATATAGTGGTTCTCAGATGTTTGTGAAACGTGGTAGTTTTGTTCCTTGTCGCATTTTTGACTTTTTCATTAGGGTGTCCATTTACATTTTAGAAAACTCCGAAAACTCATTATTTTCCCCCTTTTCCAAAAATGGCTTTATTTCAAAAATTCATAATTTTTTATTGGGCCGATTCAGCCGATCAACATATTAAATTGAAGCCAATGAACTAGTCTTCTATGAAAAATACTACAGATCCTAAAAAAAAATTGATTTTGTTTCCGTAATCAATTCCGTTTTTCTTGAAAGCTGAGGATGTTTTACATAACATATCCAAAAACAGAGAGGCGTTATTTTTTGTTCTTAAGTTTTCAAAATTAACCGATGGTCCGAAAAATTAATTTTACCCCTTTTCCTAACACAGAAATTCATAAGTTTTGAACTACTGGATCGACATATCAAATTTAAAATAAAAATTATCTAGTCTTGCTTGAAAAAATATTACAGTTGGATAAAAATCGGATTTTGTTTTCGTAATTATAGATTGTAATTGTTTTTCATGGTTTATAAGGTTTTGGGACCAAAAGGCGCCATATTTGTTTATATTTTCTCTTGAAAGCTGATATTTTTTTACATACCATATCATAATATAGGAGATGTATTTTTTTTCGTTTTTGAGTAATGAGTTTTCAAATTTAACATGTTCTCAGTTTTCTTTCAATATCCATATGTGACTAGACTATATCTATGCGACTAGAATCCAATTTTTACGGAAATGTGGTATTTATTCATAGAAGACGATCTCATTAGTATCAAATCGATATATCGATCATCTGAATCGATAGTTAAAAAGTTATGTTTTTTTTTGAAAAAATACACTTTTGGAAAAAAATAGGAAAAATTATTTTTTGGAATGTCTGGAGAATACGGCGGGTGAAATAGAACCTCCAATTTCAGCGTTTCAAGGTATTTTTTGACCGGTATCGCGACATGCAGCCGAGCATTGTCGTGCTGCAAAATAACTTTATCGTGTCTTTGCTCGTATTGTGGCCGTTTTTCCTTCAGTGCATGGTTCAAACGCATCAATTGTCGTCGGTAGGAGTTCCCCGTAATGGTTTCAGCAGCTCACCCGACCGAGCTTTCATTCACAAGTAACCTCACTTCGTCTAGAGCCAGGTGTATCGCCAGCGAGCTGGAAGTATTTTTGAATGAGCACTACGAATTATTGAAATACTTCAAATCACACTTGCTCGGTTTACAAAATGACAATCACGTCATTGTCATCCATTCTCATAAAAAATCTGCTGGAGAGCATGTGTCTAGAATCAGTGCGCTGGCGTTACTGAAATCATGGAAGGTGTCTGCACAATGACGCGAGAAATTGTGATTCGAAGAAAAAACAATAATCTGAAATTCATCGTTAACGTTCATACGACTCTCTTCATGTTTTTCTTCAATAGCACTAACGTTCCCAACGTTCGCCTTCTCATCGTAGTATTACTTGCATCATTTTAGTAGTACTTAGTTGAGTTGAATACACGCCGCGAATGTATTCTGAGAGGCAAGTTCTAGAATTTGTGTGACCGCAATGCAAGTCAGAAGAGATATCTTTGACGAAAAATGCCCGTTCTGAGTATATATTCTGAAATCCGTCCGACTAAAGGCCAATCGATTTGTGCAAATGTGTCAACCCTGCAATGCCATTCGACATAGACAACATTGAGCTCCGTGTTCCATTTCTGTGAAGCAAAAATGGAAAATGGATATTCGGGAGGAATAAACACACTTTTAAACCAATTTTTTGTTGAAAGTTAATTCTACATAACAAAAATGTGTTCGATGTGAAAAAGCAACACATTCTCTGCAATTGGAGGATAAATCTTGAACGAAAATTGTGACTGATGATGATTTTATGTTAAGTTTATAGTTTTGGTGGAAATGGAAGGAAATTTATATAGAAAAATGTTAAGTTAGGGTTAGGACTATGTCTTCTATGTATTTAAACGACATCGAGTGATCGTGAAATTCGATCGAGTTTTAATCCAATCAGATTCCGGAATATGAATAACTGTTCGATACTATTGCCACAATAATGGTCTTGCATGTTAGATCGAATATGTACAAGGCGTTTTCCTACAGGTATCACCAACGACACGATCGCAAGCGTGGGCGAATATCTAATTTTTTTTTTTATCCCATTTATTTATTTATCAGGCTCATTATCTGTAACAGAGCCGGGTTTTTATCGTGTACATGTACATATGTTTTATGTTTCTATAAATTGTAAACTACACAGTAGAAGTAGTAGCCATTTAGGCGTTAGATGTTCTGTTTCATTACATTATGGTAAATTACACTGTAGTAGCCATTTAGGCGTAAGGGTATTCTTTCTGTTCTTCCATTGTTCAGCAGACCGGACAGCGGAGACAGTTGATATTGATCATTGTTGGGTTATTTATAGAACAGCTGCCCGATGTTTCTTGCAGAGCAGAGCAGTTGTATGGATGAATCGATCTTTGTTCCACCGTGGATCGATCTCCATAGCTGATGATGGTTGCGTGGACGTAGTTATTCTATAACAACACAAAGATGGTCAATTGAGGGCCCTGAGTTTGAACTCACGATCGATCGCTTAGTAAGCGAACGCGTAACCAAGTGGCTACGAAGACCCCCGAATATCTAATATATCAACGAATAAATACTGATAATGTCATTCACAAATATCAACAACGCAGACATTGAAATTGAAAATCGTTGAGTAGTATTCGCCATATTCTCCTCAGCTGAGCAAAGAGCAATTAATACACTTGCAAGTCCATGGATAAAGGAAGTGGCAATATGGCTGTGATTCTAAATCAGAATACCGCTGTGAATACTCCTCGATTGAATGACAACAACGAAGTAATGCGGTTCCAAATAAGGACGATATATCAGCTCCATTGTTGTCTGGCGTATCGTTGGTTTCCCAATTCATGAACGAGACCCAGCAGTTATAAATTTATCCGTACATATTGAAAAAAGAGAAGCGCGTATTTTCTTCCAACGTATTATTTCATTTTTAAATTTTACAACAAAAATCTACCACTTTTTGTCTTTACATTTACCTTTTGAGAGATCAAACATATCAATGAAATACATTGCATCATGAAACATCGTACCAAATGCCGTTGAAATCGTTCCATTCGTTCTTTTTATCGATCATATTCGAATAATTTTGTAGATCGTTAAAACTATTGTGTCACATTCACCCGAAACCCACTCACCCGAAAGACAGTTACCCGAAAGACATTCACCTGAATCCCACTCACCCGAGTGTAACGAAGACCCGAATGCAACAGCTACCCGAATGTAAAATCTACAATGAATACATCTCTCTAACGCTCGGACCTGACTAAAGGATCGTCTCCTATGTTGCAAACAAACCGGGCAATCGGTGGAACACAGGTTTGCTTGCGAGAGGCCGCCGCTTTCGACGACGAGTCGGCGGCCGAGTTGGATTGCGTCGTACCGTCTCGGTTCCTTATCCTCGTTGAATGGGGACTTCGTACCACTACACTGATTTTAGATAAATTTATCACGAAATAATACATTCATGATAAAAATTGCGCTGCGGTGGTAAATACCTAAGTACAATTTTTTCCTTATCTATTCTTTTCACATTTTCATTTAATTTTTTATGTTAAAGTTACCTGCATAATTTTCATAATGTTACATAATCCATGCTCATTTCTGAATGATCTCTTGACCTTCAGGGCAATGCGGAAAGGAAAGAACACGAAATGTCAATTGTACCTACACTAATTTCTTAAAATGACACAGCGAAATCTTCAACATCTTTTCCGAATTTCCTCATTACAATTTCTCATTTTACTTTGTAACAGGAGATTCGACAAAATTCATAATCTGATTTGTCGGAATTTTCGCTTTTTCATTCGGGTTAACAATTCATTCGGGTAAATACTGCATTCGGGTAAATGTCGCATTCGGGTATTTATTACTTTCGGGTAAATGTTCATTCGTGTATTCCTCGCATTCGGGTATATGTCATTCGGGTATGTGTTACATTCGGATAAACGTGTTTCGGGTAAATGGTATTCGGATAAAACATTCAAACTCGTTTAAAATACATTAGTTATGTTTTATTTAACACCCAAAATATTGTCTAGAAATAATTTAAATGGCAGAACAACGTTTGCCGGGTAAGTTAGTCTACTATAAATAGATGAGGAATGAACATTAATGAAGAAACCTCCATTAAAATTATTATTGATATAATGTTCGTAATATGAATCAAGTTTCAGCGAATGATTTAAATTTGGAACGGTAGATGTTGAAACAAACATTGGTTTTTTAATTTTGGAATTGTTTTTTTTCCTTTTTTTTCTTTCTGTATTATAGTGACTTTCAACACTTTTGGCTGGTTCGCCACTTTGCTTCCATTTCGGAAAAATGTCGGGAGTGAAGATTGAACTTTTAGCGTGAGAGGTACGGACGTTAACACTTTGACAGTTTTAGAAAGTAACAGGTTAAGAGAGTATTCTATACCTTAGAAAGGAATTTTCAAAAATCCCATTATCTTCCGAGACATATTCATTCTAGTGAATGCAGTTTATAATCTGGTACGGCCATAACAATTTTAAACGCGTTTTTCACGAAACTTTTTTTTTCCAACTGACATACACGATATCTTAAGTTATACTGAATACAATCTGTATATATTTCTCTATCGCATGAACCAATAAAAATCATATTTTTTAAACTTTACTATTTTAAAAAAAATATCAGAGGTTCATGTGATAGCGACATCTTTACGGCTTCATAATCTGTTTCATTTTTTTGTTTCTAATATCCAGAAAGGTTGAAATCATGTACTCCACGACACTACTATTTTTTGAATCCCCTCACTTCATGAGCTTGTAACTATTCTAGTTATAAATATTTTTTTCCGTTCAATTTTTGTTTTATTGTTAAAATATAGATAAACAAATAATGATATAATGGATGGTGAAATAAAATTCTTTGTCTTAGTTTTTCGGAGATAGATAAAAGGTCCGAAATTTGGCCTCTACACTACAATACCCCTTAAGAATAATATCTGCGATCAAAATAATTTTTATACGACGCGGAAGCAAGAACGTAAAACTATTTTTCAAAAAAAGAAGACTAATGGAACGAACACAATATAAGAAGTTACCTAATGTAAAAATTGAAGAAGGTTTCAAAAATCATTAAAGAATCGATTTTCTCGTCAAAAGTTGCATTAAAATAACAACAAACAAAACCAGCATCTCAAATCATTTTAACTAAACAGACTTCTCGACATGGCCACAGCCCTGTATAATCTGAAAAGTTAGTCATAAAATCATCCCTCATATGAAACCATAAATAATCACAGTGAAATCCATATCAATTTATTATCTCCCTACTAGGAACGAGGGTGCGCATCCTCGCCCCTTCCCACAGAGTGACAGATAACCAAATTACTGCCACCGCCTCCTCTCTTCGCTTACATAAACACACGTTTGCGCACACATATCCCACAAAGCTGGCGTAGATAATAAAATTATGATTACCGAAATGAGTCCACTTTTTATGATAATCACTTTAACAGGATCATCTCGAGACGAATCGGGAAAAACCAGAGAGTGGCCCACCACTGAGCAGAGGGAGAGAGAGGGTGGCTGTCAGAGTTGCTGCCCTGCCCTGCCCAAACCGCAGAAATTTGTCTCCGGCGTTAATGACGCGTGAAATATGCTGCCTCGCTGTGAGAGATAATGCGAGGGGTGGAAGCTTCGACAGCGATTTTCGTTGGGATAATTGCCATTTGCAACGCTTATCATTGATTTTTATGGGAATAGTTGTTAGGTAAACCAAACCAAACCGGTGCCGGCAATGTAAATATTTGGAACGAAACCTTCCTCCACAAGTAGTTCGGTAAAATTTGGCAAAACGTTCGTACGCCTTTCGAAAGGAGAAGTTCCAGATAAATTGCGAAGATTATTGGGGATTAACAACTGAGAAAATTTTGGCCAGTTCAACACCAAGTCTTCCAAGGCTCCCAGTCCCCCCTCTCCCTCGCCCGGACGAATGAGTTTAATCTTCACACAACTAGAGCCCTGAGGAAAATCATGGAGCCCCAGACTTTGGGCTATGATTCGAGAAGAGATCGTCGGCGTCAGATTCAGATCTAGAGATGCTTTTCGTTTTGGCAATTTTCTCCTCTTCTCGGTGAAGATTTTCCCATTCAACACATTCGACGCGTTGAGAAGATTAAGAGCCGAGAATTTCGGAGAATCAGCATCAGCAGCAGAAGTAGCAGCAAGATATGAGTTATTTCCTTCCGTCTCGGAAGATGATTTTTTTGCGCTCTCTCTCTCTCCGGTGCGAAGCTGGAAGCTGCCAAGATCTATCATGAAAGATACACTTTACATGTGAGTGAGTTGTAGCCGAGGCGAGAAATTAAACTTATTCAGTACTTCTACTCGGCATGGTTTCAAGTAGTCGAAAAATTTTGCTGCCATCAGTTTTACGGGTTTGCTCGGCTCATTTGCCACATTTTGCTCTCTTCCTATGGTTAATGTGCTCGATTCCTCGCGTCGGATTTATCCTCCGACCGCCAGCCGGGAGAATGTCAGATGGTCTGATTAGGGTTAATGATGCCCATTAGATCCTGCAAATCACACAGCGATCGCTTACGGCTACTTTTTTCCCATGTAGCTTAACATTTTGGAACATATTTTGACAGTTGGAGAAATTGGTACCATTTGTTTTCCTCCCTCTCTAAAGCGAACTCACGTCCGCCAACGTTCCGTTCCGTCATAAGTTGCCCACGGACTCGGACAAAACTAGACTCCGCATTGTTATTATTTTTTTATTGAATTAGAGTGGCTCAACCTGCAAGTTTCATACCCCGACTGCCTAATGCGAGCCAATTAATTTTGGACCCAAACGAAGTTCTTGCAATCGACAGCAGTCGTGGCTGCTGCGCCACGCGGGAAACGGTTCAATTTGTTGCGGTCATTTGTTTTTATGGTATCTATCTCTGTCTCGATCGCTCCCTCGTTCTTCTCCCACCCAGTCGCCACTCATTTTGGGTAGATCTTTGCTGTAGATCTGGAGCGGGATTAACTGCTGAATGGTATGCTCATGTATGATGCAGTCAGGGCACTTTTTTACGACCGGACTGCCTCCGTGTGGGTGCTCATAAATTTAACATCATTTACATTTTATGTCCGTCAAGGTGTACGCTCCCGAGGATGTCCTTTTCGCCTTTCGTTATGAGGGCGTCTGTTTGGCTAACGTTGGCTCCGGTATGCCTTGATTCCTCGACCGTTCGAATCGATCTAAAATTCCAGATTCATGTAAAGCCAAATTTGCTGAAAGTCAGCCCATTAGTCAAAACCGCTCTCAAACATTGTAATAGTGCACTAAGAAAATCAATGCGTCGAATTAATTCACATTCATACTCTCTGACTTATATCTGTGGAACAGAAACAGTGTTGCCAACGTTTCAGTTTAAACCGGATTTTTTCAGTTTTTTTTTTCTCGATCCAGTCATCCTAAAAACTTCCAGTTTTTTTAAAAATTATCCAGTTTTATGCATTTTTTTATTTATATTCTCATCATTTTATTTAAAATATATTTACAATGTATAAATATTGTCTCCCTCCACCTTCCTTGACTATTTTTTTACACTTATCGTTCGATCGATCCATTGTCATCTTTCTCCTGCCTACAATTCCGAATTCAATAAGGTTAGTGTTCTGCGACAGGCGAGACTGTAATTTTGATCTTCCCATATCGTCCAATTCGTCGTTGTTTTATCGGAAAAGCACGACATGAAAAGCTTTCACGAATGCTAGAAACTTATTAAAGTACTTCAAAAATAGATATGGGTATCGCTTAACTTTTATCGCTTTAAGGGGGTATTCTAGTGTAGAGACACGAATTTCGGACGTTTTATGGGGCTCCGTAAAAATAAAACAAAGAATATCTTTACTATCTATTATATCATTATTTGTTCATCTATCTTTTACCAATAAAACAAAAATTGAACGGAGAAAAAATATTCATAACTAAAATAGTTGAGAGCTGATGAAGTGAGAGGGTTCAAAAAAAGTTGTGTCATGCTGTACACTTTTTCAGCCCTTCTGGTTATATGGAACAAAAAAAAATCGAACAGATTCTGAATAAGTAAAGATGCCGCTATCGCATGAACCTCGGACAAGTCAATAACATCTTGTTTGACAAAATGGTGGCCGTTTGAAAAACAAAATGCGGTTCAAAATGTTTTTTCTTACGTTTCCCGATTTTTTTAAAATAGTAAAATTTTAAAAAATATATTATTTTTAAGAGGTTCTTGCGATAGAGAGATGCCTGCAGATTGTACCCATATAAATTTGACATGAATCAGTTCGGTAGAACTTGAGATATCGTGTACGCCAGGTTGAAGAAATTAGTTTCGAGAAAAACGCGTTTGAAATTCATTGTTATGACTGTACCAGGTTAGATACCGCATCACTAGAATGGCTCTAACTCGGTAAGTAATAGGATTTTCGATAAGTCCTTTCTAGGGTATATTCTTGTATGTCTAAAATACAGAAATATAAAGGAAAAAAATTCAGATTTTTCCAAATTTCCAGACTAGAATACTCCCTTAACAGTCTACTCAAGCAGGAGCGTGCTACACTGTCTTTGAATTTCTATAAATACAGGCAAACCTGTTTTTGTGCGGTCCCTTTTCGAGTGATTCGTCGTTTGTGCGCCTCTTCTTGTGCGATTTTTTTTATGACATCGGGTCTCGAATCACACAAACTAATCACTCAAATAATACTATCGCATCTGAACAGTCACACAAATGAGAAATCGCACAAAAAGTAGCCGCACAATAACAGGTTTTCCTGTATCAGATTTTCTAGGTCCTTCAAAACATTCCACGACTGGTGCAATGTTCATTGCAAGAAAACTCACCCAAAATAGTTGATAGAGCACGCGTACTGTGCTGGCTTTGAGCTTATATAAACATCAGATGTAATGGATTTTCCAAATCAATCCAAAGTTCAGAAGATCATAGAGCCAATGTGCTCCATTGACTTTAATTGTTATGAGTATAAATCACAAGCAACTTTGCCTCCGTTTACATCAATTGCATATTAGTTTCTCATGGTCACTCAAAGGATTTTCTAAGATCACCTAAACTTTCCTGTTTGACGCATAGTTCGTAATGAAAAGAGATAATGCATACTTTGCATAAAATGCACATGACAAATTTCATGCCAACTAGTCTTAGGAGTTGGCAGCACCATCTCTGATAGTAGTGAAACGTTGTGAAACGTTTAAACACGTGAGTCATTTAAGCAACTTTGCATACAGTCTGTACGAAATTAAAGCGAACACTATAGTCCGGTTTCGAAGGACTTTCATCACTGCAATATGCAGCACCAGAAACGCACCGAAATGTACAATTGTACGCGCGTCACTTAAGCGGAATCGGATCTTTGTCACCGGATGAAACGCATGAGCTTAACAGCCGACTGAGACGACGAAACGAATAGAAAAATACTTTGTGAGATCACACCGAATGAATTAAACACTTGTATATCGTATGATGATTTATTGGCGAAAGAGAGAGTGCGTGTGGATTACATGCGTAATTTATAGTTTCTTGTGCCTATTGTTTTTCGGCAAAGCATTTTTGGGGAATTGTTCTCGGACAGTGGTCAGTGACCACGGATGACGATTTTGTCATACCGTCGCGTGAGTGTTATGTGAGAGTGTGACAATTATTTTTAACTTTTATTTTATTTAGATTCTGATCATTCCGGCCACCTTGAATCATGCCAGGCGATTCAACTACGATCATATTCCAGGCTAGTTCCAAATCCAAGATTGCGATGCGATGGACAGTTGGTGTGGTAGTCTTGCCAGGAATGATGTTTGGAGAAGTTGTCACACGTCAACCGAGAATAGAGAGAAAAAAGACCAGGTAGATCGAACGATAAAATTAGAGAATTTGGAACCGCAATTACCTGTGCTATGTGCAGGTGCGCTTCGAGCAAGTTCTCCCATTTGGGTTGCTCTACCTGGATCGTAGTTATTCGATGCTCGATGACTGGGAGAGTACCGGAAGGAGAGCAATCTTGGATACAGCGCGAACGACTTCCTTGGCTGATGCAGTCCTCAGGGTGACCACCCGGACTACACCATCCTTTCCGGGATGAAGCTTGGTGATTTTTCCAAGAGGCCATTTAGCTGAGGGAACATTGTCCTCCTTGATGATGACTATTCGTCCTTCTTCGATGCGGACAGGTGGATTACATCCTTTTGTAGCACGTGACTGCAGCTGCTGAAGATACTCTGGATACCACCGCGACCAGATGACTTGGAACCTCTTCTGGGTTAATTCCCAGTGATCCAAACGGTTTTCAGCAGTCCTCGTTAGGTCTACCTCTGGAACGGATTGCATATTCTCGCCGATCAGAAAGTGTAAGGTGTAAGGTGTAAGGTGTAAGGACCTCCAGATCGGACGGATCCTGTGGCATCGGGGTGAGAGGACGAGAGTTGAGACACATCTCAACTTGTGCCAAAAGTGTCAGCATGTCCTCGTATGATATGTTGACATTTCCAATGGTCTTCAGCATATGTGATTTCGCTGATTTCACCGCGGCCTCCCAGAGACCGCCGAAATGCGGTGCGCGGGGCGGAATAAATTTCCAACGAATTTCGTTGTCGGCACACCAGTCGAATATGAGTCTCCGTTCATCCTCGTCGACCTTCAGCATGCGATAGATGCGATGTAGTGCATTCGATGCGCCCTTAAATGCCGTGGCGTTGTCAGAATTCAATTCTGATATTTTTCCTCTACGAGCAACTAAGCGGCGAAGTGCAGCTAGAAACGCTGGGGTGGACAGGTCACTCACCAACTCTATGTGAACTGCCTTGGTGGAGAAGCAGACAAAAATGGCCACATAGGCCTTGGTGGGACCGCGCTTTTTCACAGGTGACTTTATAAAAAATGGACCGCAGTAGTCCACTCCGCAAACAGAGAATGGTCTGGTTGGCGAGACTCTCGATGCTGGCAAATCGGCTGTGCTTTGTTGGACTAGTGTGGGCTTGCTTTTGAAGCAAGTGTGGCAATGGTGAAAGACGGATTTAACCAAGTTTCTTCCGCCCAGAATCCAATACTTCTGGCGGAGAGTAGCGAGCATGAGTTGTGGACCTGCATGCAGTAGCTTCAAATGATAATGACTAGCCAACAAAGCAGAGAGCGGATGCTTAGCAGAGAGGACGAGTGGATGTTTGGTTTCGGTCGTCAGTGGAGCGTTGCTTAACCGGCCACCGACACGAAGGATGTTGTCTCGATCGATGAATGGGTTCAACCATTTGAGTGGCGAATTTTTCGCGACTCGTTCCCCACTTGTAAGGTTGGAAATTTCTTCCGCAAACATTTCGGCTTGCGCCAAACGACATAAGAAGTTTTCTGCTCTACGAAGTTCCGACGAATTAAGCGGATCAGGCATTACACTAGTGCTGATGACGATGTTCGATGGTTTTAAATTTTCTGAATTCTCACGTTGAGCTAAATAACGGCTATGTAGATTTTCTATGTAGCGTTGACAGAAAGCTGTGACACGACGTAACTTGGTGAAACTCGAGAACCGACTGAATAATTCATTGCAAAATGTAGACTGTACTGACGTCATTGCAATTAATGGAGATTTTCGGCTTTCCGACAATGCACCAGCGGTTTCTTCCTTGGAAAATGAGGTGATGGGCCAGCCTTCAGAAGGAAGTACTAACCATGGTGGCCCTCTCCACCATCTAGTGCGGGTGATAATATCTGCAGGCTGTAGTCCTCTGGAGATATCATCAGTGGGATTATCAATATCCGCAACATGTTTCCAACAGTCAACATTGGTGTTGAGTTGGATTTGTGAAACTCGATTCGACACAAATGTTTTCCAGCGGCTTGGCGAAGCGTGTAACCATTGAAGGACCGTGGTAGAATCCGTCCAAAAGTGAACAGTCGAAGGAGTTTGAAGGGCGTTGTTAACCTTCTTGAAGAGCAGCATAGATAGATGTGCTCCGCATAGCTCTAGTCTAGCAATGGAATGTCGGGTTGACAATGGTGCGACCTTTGACTTGGAAGTCAATAATTGGACCGAGATTTTATCGGATGTTTCAGTCCTGACGTAACAACAGGTACCATATGCGTTTTCCGACGCATCAGAGAAGAAATGAAGCTGAATGCTGACGGAGTCAGGCATCGATACAAATCGCGGGATACGAGCTTCACTAAGGAGATTGAGTGTAGAATGGAACTGTTTCCATTCTTCTTGCAGTTTCAATGGGAAGGGAGTGTCCCAGTCCCAGCTTTGGCCGTTGTGCTTCAGAGCCCACAAACGCTGCATGAACAGTTTGGCCTTAGAAATCGTAGGACCGACTAGTCCGAGCGGATCGAAGATCCGTGCGATGTATGACATCACCTTTCGTTTTGTCAGGACGGCAGAGGGAAGCGGCAAATGAACATTGAACCGTAGTGTGTCGGACTTTGGTTCCCATACAAGACCAAGAGTGGAGACAGCTTGCTCGTCCTGGAGGCTACGGTACGGAAGAATGGCCAAATCCTCTGGCGGCACATCCTCAAGAACTTCAGTTGCATTAGATGCCCACTTTTTCAGAGGAAACCCAGCGGAGCTGAGCATTGCGGATAATTCCCGACGAAGTTTGATTGCTGATTCTACGTCTGCTGCACCAGTGAGCAGATCATCGACATAAAAATCTTCCCGAAGTGATCTCACTGCGTGGAAATCTGATCCACCATAATCATTTGCAAGTTGCTGGAGTGTTTTCGTCGCAAGGTAAAGAGCAGACGATGTACCGTAGGTAACCGTCTTCAATTGATATGTAGAAATGGGATCGTCTGGACTCGATCGCCACAGAATGCGTTGAAATGACTGATCATCGAGGTGAACCAGTACCTGCCGGTACATTTTTTCAATGTCGGCAACAATTACAACATGATGTATCCGGAACTTCATGACGATGGAAAGTAAGTCACGTTGGACGACAGGACCAACCAGTAATGTGTCGTTTAGCGAATAACCAGAAGCTGACTTGCACGATGCATCAAACACAACCCTGGTTTTCGTTGTGGTGCTTGTCTCTTTGAATACTAAGTGATGTGGTAGGTAAAAATGAGGTATTGTATCATTCACAGGTCCTTTAATCTGCTCCATGTGTCCAAGTTGCACATATTCATCCATGAAGCGATGATACGCTTTCCTCGTGACTGGATCTCGCTGCAATCGTCGCTCTAAACTAAAGAGTCTGCGTTCGGCGACAGATCTCGAATCTCCCAGTATAACTTCCGGTTTTTCTGTTCTGGGTAGACGAACGACGTATCGCCCTGATGGATCACGAATAGTTGTTGTTTTATATAATTCTTCACAATAATTTTCTTCGTCGGAGAACGAAGAACAAGTTGGAACAGTTTCTATCTCCCAAAACTTCTGAAGTACTGTTTCCAGACAATCATTTGCGGTGGAAAGGAAACAAACGTTTGGCGTTTGTGAAATGGAATTGGTCGTAGAACCAGACACCGCCCATCCGAATGGCGTTTCAGCAAGCCATGGACGATTATTCCCAAGTGAAATTCTTTGTCCTGTATGCAGTTCCCAGAATGATTCACTCCCTATGACGAGGTCAATTTTCCCAGGGACATTGAACTGAGGATCAGCCAATACAACATTAGGGATGTTCCATTCCGACATATTGATAGGAACGGTCGGCAGCTCTGCCGATGGATGCTTCAAAACTAGAAATTCCATCTTCGTGGAGAATGGTTGAAATGGTGATTCGATAGTGGCGGTAATCGCGCTCCTAATCTTCTATGTTGATAAACCGATTCCTGCGATGGAAACGTCTACCTTGGTGCGACGATTGAAGAGGCTCTTAGCCAGCTGTTGCGACATAAAATTCGACATTGATGCTGAATCGAGTAGTGCCCGTGCCTTATGTGTGTTTCCGTGATCATCAACAACATTGAGGACAACCGTTTCCAGCAAAACCGAGGGGCATGCGGATTGGACCGTCATGCTAACCTGAGATGTAGCCGAAGAACTACTGGAGGGATCCACGCGACCTGACGTGGATGGAAGCGATTGTTGAACGGGAGAAGACGATGATACGGAAGAGTTTTGCGACACTTTGGCTGAATCGAGCAGCAACGTATGATGCCTGTCATGTCAAGTACGACAGGAGAATTTAGAATTGCACTTCTTCACATGATGACCGGAGCTTAAACAATTCCAACACATTCGTTTCTGCGAAACTAATTCGCGACGTTGACGGACATTTTTCGTAAGAAACACAGGACAATTTCGAAGGTTATGGCTGTCTGAGCAGGATAGTATGCACTGAACTTGAGAACTATTCACTGCGTTTGCGAAAAATTTCACTCTTGGAATTTGGTGTGTAGTTGTCGTCTTTGATAGTGAGGGTTGATGGTGATCTGAACCGACGGTATTCAAAATACGAACTCTTTGGTAAAGGAATTCAACAAATTCATCGTATTTGACATCATCTTTATTGCTTGTTTTTTCCTCCCAAGCCCTCAAAGTAGATTGATCTAATTTATATGAAAGTAGGTTAATAAGCGGTGTGTCCCAATGGTGTACATGCTCGTCTAATTTTGCGAGAGCTCGTACATGACGCTGAAAGTCGTCGATCAGCCCGTGAATGCGTTTGCCTACTTCTTCTTTCACTACTGGCAAGTCGTAAAGAGCTCGAAAAAGTTGTCTTTTTAGAAAACGACGGTTATCGTACCTCTTAAGCAGGACCTCCCAGCTGACAGCGTAATTATCTGCTTCAATATCGATGGATTCAAACGGCTTCTTTGCTTCTCCTTCAAGTGACTGCAACAAGTATTGCAATTTGGCGACGGTGGGAATGTCCCCATTCGAGTGGACCATGGACGTGAATGTGTCCCTAAACGACAACCAACGTGAAAAATCACCATTGAATTTGGGGAGGTCGATTTTCGGAAGACGAAGGTGAAAATTGGTAGGGTACGATGATGAATTCGCAGTAATCGATGTATTTAACAAAGTTTGATTTGCATCGTTCGAACATCTGGACAGGAGGAAACCCTTCGTTTCACAAAACCGTTGTTCAAAATCGACACGTTCTTCCAAATGCGCTTCCAGCATCTCCGATTTGTCTAGTCTCTCAATGGCATCCTGAACTTCGAGAAAACTAGCGTTGACACGATCCAAAGACTCTAATCGTACCGAGATTTGATGAGTATCACGCTCTGCGTCGTAATTCTCAATAAATTTTTCGATTGCGTTACGTGTTGCAAAAAGGCCTTGCTGTTGAACCAAACGCTCAGCCAGAATTTTCTCCTCTTTCGGTGGCATTGTGATCCAATCAATGAAATTCTATTCGACAAAAACTAGCTGATCTCAGGCGAAACCGAACCAAACGAGAACAATACACAAATCAAATCGATTGCTCCTTCCCGTCGCGGTGTATTGATCTATCGCGATCGCGAAATCGAATGGAAGTGAGCAGTTTATTTAATCGAATCGTGAATCTCCTTCCCGTCGCGAACGTACCCACTTCTACGCGGTATCGCAAATCGAGGGCGCGAAACGGTTTTCCACTCGATTCGCGTACCGTCAATCACCAATTGCCACAATGACTCTAATAATCAGTCACCCAACTTTGAATTGTATGTATAAAACTTAATTGAAGCTAATGCAAATCACATGCGAATAATATGGAACGTACTCACCGGGAAACTTGTCCGGGAAATGTGATTTTTAAGAATGGTGCTCCTTCCACCACTTCAATAGGCAGGATTTTTCCGATGTGAATTCAGCGTCCAAAATGGCGTGGCGTCCATGAATAGTCGTGTTCGCAAAATGGACGACACGTCCTCAGAATCTTCACCACAATGAATAGAGTAGCATCCGCCTTGATGCTATCCCAAGCGCAATACGCGATTTTTCGATTGCACTCACTGCCAATTCTGGCTTTATCAATTATTGATAGTTGAATTCTCACACGAACGAACTTATAGCTTCGACCACAATTTCGACTGCTTGCGAAAGCAGAATTACCGACGCTTATTCACGACGCAATGGCGCAATGTTTGTCCGTCTTGGTATCACTTCCAACCACTAACGCGTTTCAATAACGAACCGATATCAGTTTTATTCGAGCGACACACGCGATGCACTTTCTGGCCGGAACACCTTCGATCCGGCTCGAAGGACCAAATGTACGAAATTAAAGCGAACACTATAGTCCGGTTTCGAAGGACTTTCTTCACTGCAATATGCAGCACCAGAAACGCACCGAAATGTACAATTGTACGCGCGTCACTTAAGCGGAATCGGATCTTTGTCACCGGATGAAACGCGTGAGCTTAACAGCCGACTGAGACGACGAAACGAATAGAAAAATACTTTGTGAGATCACACCGAATGAATTAAACACTTGTATATCGTATGATGATTTATTGGCGAAAGAGAGAGTGCGTGTGGATTACATGCGTAATTTATAGTTTCTTGTGCCTATTGTTTTTCGGCAAACCATTTTTGGGGAATTGTTCTCGGACAGTGGTCAGTGACCACGGATGACGATTTTGTCATACCGTCGCGTGAGTGTTATGTGAGAGTGTGACAATTATTTTTAACTTTTATTTTATTTAGATTCTGATCACAGTCGATGGGGATGAAAATGGGTTATGGGAGTGAAATTGAGTCAAAAATATTATTAGTAATATCTTGACAAATATTGCGAATATTTTTGAAAGCTGTGAGTCGTTTAATAGGAGACATATTTCCACAGCTTCCAATGCATAATACTTAACTGTAGTAAGTTATTATTTAATATTTCATCAAAGTTTGATGTCATGCCCAGCATCATACAGAACCACTAAAATTGTAAATATTGGATAGAATTATTTATTGAAGTCTTGCCAGATGAGTCATCACTGGTTTGGAACATTAGTTTTTTTCCATTCGAATTTCAATATTTTCGAAAAAATCTCTTATTTACACTGAGTGGGGGTGAGAATGAATCAAGCACAAAGTTGAATTCCATGCCAAACCGATATAGTGATTGTCAGATTTTCATGAAAATTCGTAGTTTTATTCCTCATCGTAAAATTTTTGGCCCGGATTTTTTTTATTTTTTTCATCATGATGGTCCGAAAAATCAACTTTTCCTCCTTTTTTCCAAAAATGACCTATTGCAATAATTCATAACTTTTGAACTACTGAACCAATTTAGATGATCGATATATCAAATGTATAGTTTTCAAATTAAGATTTTTCGAAAAAAAGGTGAAAAAAACTCAAAATTTCAAAAAAAAATCTCACAGAAAATCTATTACTCTTCAAAATTTTAGTTAAAAAAAGAAATCTAGAAAATTATCATTAAAAAATATCAAAAAAATCTTTGAAATTTTTTTTTTGGAAAAATAGATATCAATAGCCCATACAATTTCCAATAAGCCACCCATACATTGGAAGATGGGCACTTTTACATGGAAAACGTTTTTCAATTACTATTGAAGTTTAATTCGTAGCATTTTCATGTCAAATCATAAATGTTATGAGTAAAACATTATTTTTTTCAGGAGTCTCCAAATAAAAATGCCTTATATTCCAGAAACTTTAAAAGATAAAAAGTTGACGTCTCTGACAAAAGTTCATATTTTTATAAGATCTAAAACTTTTTCGAATCAACAACTATCAACTATATACTATATTTTCAAATTCACTATCTTGAGTTTAAACAAAATAGGATTAGTTGTATTAAAAAAAAACATGAAAAGTTTTTGTTAGAAACATTTTTTCCCTATGGAAGAAAAGAATAATTCCAAGGAAGAATTTAAAAAAAACGTTTTCAAGAAAAATGGATTTTTAAAATATTTAAAATATTTTTTAACAAATTTTTTATGAAAATTTTGGTCTTTTTCTTATGAAAATTTAAACAATTTCCTACATTTCATTCTATGAGCAGAATTTTGTAGATATTACAGTTTTTTTTGGAAAAAACAGAGACACATTTGTTGGCCCTTTACAAAAAGTAGTCTAATTTTCTTTGAATGTTCCAAGTATGCAAAGTTGCATGTGTTCACACTAAGCTGGTGCTGCCAACGGCCAGTCGAGTTGGCATGGAATTCGTCATATGCACCACGATTGGGCGATCTTGGATCGATGTTTAGAAAATCCGATTCCCGATTTTTTGGATTGATTTTGTACTCCGAAAAAAAGGGAAAGTTTCGATCTTTTAGATTGTAAATTTTTTTCCGTAAAATCGTTTTTCACTGAATATTGATTTTCAAACTCACCAAAAACTTGAATTGGGTTATTTCTATGACATAACCGCAAAATAACTCCTAGGCATTTCATCTTTCGAATAAAGTGATTATCGTACCACTTCGTTTAGTCGGAAAGGAATTATTATCACTCAAAGAAGGAATCGATTCCTCCTCGGAAATAATACCCCCTCTCCAATCCCCGACAATTGGAATCATCGATCGAGGGCAGCATTCGTAAGCATTCGATAATGGAACTTCTGTTTTCACCAAATAATACGGCTTCGTTCAGTCCGGCTGCAGAAAAGAAATGGAATTGGGAGAGAAGCGCATAATGTATAGGCGTGTGAGTGTGACCATCCTCGTCTCGTATCGTAATAACAATTAAATGGATTTCCGAGCGGACACCAGCTTATATATGGAGTTGTGTGATTTCAGCAGCCTGTATTCGAAGCTATTTTGAAGCTATTGAAACAAATGTTCGAGTCAAGAAGTAGCAATCATATACATTTTGAACATTTTATCTTTGTTTGAAATGATTATCATACCATTTCTTGGATCTGGAGCAGGATTATTAACGCTGAAAGAAGGAATGGATTCCTCCTCGCAATTACACCTTTCCAACAATTGGAAACGACGATCGATTGCGTCATTTGTAAGCAAATAATTTTTAAACGCTGCCTCATCAATGCGATTTCTTCGATGTGGTGAAATATCCTAGAACTACACAATACCAAACATTTCATATTATTCACTATCAAATTTACAGTCAATGGGGGCCCTTCTCCGGCTCACATCGTAATAACAATTAAATGGATTTTCGAGCGGGCGCCAGTTTATATACGGATTTGTATGATTTCAATAGCCTGATTTCAAAGCAATTTTTAAGCTATCGAAACATTTTGAGTCAATAATTAACAATTGTATAACTCTTGGACATTTGCACCTTGCATTCCAAGCGTCACTCTCTCGTTTCCAAAACTTTGAACGTACACCCCGGTGCAGTTTTTTTTTCTCTGTTATAGTGACTTCCAACACATTTTGGCTGGTTCGTCACTTTTACTTCCATTTTTAGAAGAATGTCGGGAGTGAGAATTGAACTCGTGATCTCTGCATGAGAGGTACGAATGTTTCCAATACGCCAGATCGCCTCCACGGTGCAGAAATGAAAGACGTAGTCCTTCGTCAAATTTCCCGACAAATTTCATAAACATTGGATCCCTACAAAGTTGTCCAATTAGTGGTCGTAAATTTAGGAGAAGTAGTTTTGTAAGTTTGGTCATTACAAAACAAGTGGTTACAAGAAGTGTTGTCACACGTACAGATTTATCTGGAAAGGTGCAGATTTTTTGGTTATTTTTGGAACATTCTTAGAGGCATCCCTAAATCATTTCCGATTGAGCCGAAACTATGTACAGGTAATTTTTTCGAGCCAATAAACAAAATGTACATGGTCGGTTTTTTAAATTTGGTAATTTTTTTTTCATACCTCCATTGCCACTCAGGCTACTATAGCTAAATCTACCCAGAAAGTCGATTTTCGGCCAAATGTTTTTTTTCGGGATGACACTAGATCTCGACGTTTTATACGTTTTTAAGTCACTTGGCATCGAATTGAAAAAATCGGTTTTCCAAATTTCTTTTACTCCCCCTTTGGAAGATTTTCGAGGATCAAAAAATCAAAACTTTGAGCGCTTTGAGGCACCCCTAAATCATTCCCGATTGAGCTGAAACTTTGTACAGGTCATTGTTTTGGTCCAATAAACATGGTATATAATCGGTTTTTGAAATTCGATGATGATTTTTTTTCATACATCCATTGACACCATAACGTAGGTACTTGGAATAAGTAAATGTAGACTTAAGGTTAGTAAGTAAATATAATATTTTGTAGTGAATAAATGAGTATTTTTTCATGCTTCATGATGTTTCTCAACAATGAATATTTGGTACAGATTTTGAGTACAGATTTTTTGAAGAAAAAGTACAGATGAGAAAGAAGGGGATCATATAATTACTATTTTCTGTACACTGCACTGCGATGAACGAAGAGTGTTTTTAAATATTATAATTACCTAAATTTGTACATTTGAGTCTTCAAATAGATAATGAAACAATCAGATCAGTAGAGAAATTAAAATAATATTGGTTCTTAGCATTATAACTCCTCGAATTCAATATCGAATTATTCCACATACTCAGCATTTACTCCTACCGTTGGTGTAAATCACTCCACCATCTTTATGCGATTGATCGTAATGTCTGTAAATCATGTTGCTAAAATTGCTATGTTGCTAAATTAAAATTATTATAAATTGCTTTTACAAATTCAATTAATTGAAAAACACGAACCTGCTGTTCTTATCACATCCCAGAATATTCAGGAAAAAAGTACTATCATAGACTCGCAACACATCCGAAGCACCTTTTCCAAACATTTCACTAAATTTCATTCAAACCTTTTTGATTTGATTTTATCCGATAACAATTGAAACTACCGACTACCGATCGGAAATGTAAATACTAATGCTACAGACAGAGCAACCTGGTGATTACGTCTAGCTATGCGAACAGATGTTCATTGAAACGATTGATTGTCCGCAGGTCTATTTCTGCAAGCGTTTCCCAAACTGCATAGATCAGTGCACGGAGTGTGAAGAAGATAGCAACGGAGATGGTAAAAACAAACATTACGGAAATGTTAAAACTCGCGATAAAAGAAAAATGACAGAAGATTGAGATTAGGTTCGACGCAACGATATATATTGCGCGACGATCTTTTATCAGCGATTTTTTGGACATGAAGTAATGAATACAATTTTTTTCAGATTTACTCAAATAAAACCGTATTTCCTAGAGGTTCTAAACCAAATAAATATTGTTTCGCTGTAATGTTCGAGTGATGAGAAATGTCATTTTGACCGGATCTGATTTTGATTTTGATCAAAGCCTGAGCGACTGAGTAAAATGGTTTTACGTGATCCAGTTTTTTTTATGAGCAATCTTACAATTTTTTGAAAAATATTATTGGCAACTCTGAACGGAAGCTGCAAGATTTCCCTCTCGTGGGTCGCTCATGTTATGAACGCAGCTTCATAGCTGCTGCATCTCTTCTCATAACAACGAATGTGTAACCGTTCAGAATCGCTGTTTGCACAACATGCGGGAAAACCAGCAAACAGAATCGAATCTCTCCGACTCTTTCTTCTCCCGCGCTCTTGAACGCTGAGTGAGAATTTCGTCGCTCGAGAGCGCGCGCATCACAGTGCTAATCTCTCATAACCTGCCATTTCAGCCACGCCCCCATTAAAATGGCAGGCCAGCATTTCCTTTCGTCAGTCTTGTTTGGCTTCTTGCATCGACCGCAGCTCATTTGCATCCGATGCTGACACGTTCGTCCCCACCTCCCCTCGCGCAACCCTATCTTCCAACAGCTCGGCACGATTAGCGCACCCAAAGCGCTTTCCGTTGCGGTGGAAATTTGTATATATGCACACATTACATTTTTCTCCCGATGAAAATTCACGCGGGGGAAAATTGATGGCTCGAGAGCGTTGAAGATTGGTGGGGTTGGGCTGGGGTGGCATGAGATGGCATATCAGCGCCTGAGTGAGACGCCGCGTGGGTGGGTTGATGGGTGTTGGTGGGTGTTAGAGCACGAGCAAAACAGCTGCTAAATGAGTGTGTGCGGAAAATCATTTCGCTCATCGTGATGGTGAACATCTTTCGCCACCTTGCTGCCATTGCTGCCCCCGCCGCGGTCGACCAGTGGGTGGTGTGCTGTTGTTTTTTTTTTTGACGGATTGGAATCAATGGAGCGTGGGGCCCATCGCCACTCAGTCCACTCCCGCAGAAGCCATGATCAGTGGCGAGCATCACGCGGATTCCTAGCTGTAAACTGGTACAGTGCGGAATCTTGTGAGCACGGTACATCACATTCTGTGGATCGATTTCGAACACCGAAATGCGACGGGGATTGTTTTTTGGTGCTAGAGAGGAATTCTGGCCGTCGGGATATTTTCGGTACATTTACATTTTATTTGAATATTACTTTTTACCTTTCATTGGTTATTTGTCCCTGTAAGCATGTATGAAAGCATGATTCAGTAATAGATGTTCAATAACGAAACTGGCGTTGTAAAAAATAACAAGTCATACATACTGTCGAACCTTACTTTAACGACATCGCTAGGGACTGACATTACAGAGAATTGTCGCTTTAAAAAAACTGTCATTGAGAGTTTCAGAGAAGCACGTAAATCCTTATGAAACAATCTAACCATATGCAAACCATACAATTGATTCCTAACAAATTAAAACAAAATCATTAAACGACAAATCACAACTTCAGCTTGTTCGTCCCTTGAATATCTTTTATTGACAGTTACATAGTTTTTATGGTTTCTACTTTTCATGATCCTGACTTGTATGTTTTCCACATATTTTTTATCGCAGGTAAAGTCCTTTCAACTGATGCGGTACTATCAAGCAAACCCAATATACAATGTTGAAAAGAAAAAAAATAAACAGCATTACTTAAATGCATCTTCATGATTTTTTTGGAAAATTCGAAATTCGTATGCACAATGGAAAAGATGTAAACAAGCCATTGTTTGTATTCAAATTTATATTACTCCAATTTATTTTTGTTTCAAATATCATCTTTTGAAATCACCTGCTTGGATAACTTTTTCATGTCTGGAAAGTGAAATACTTCGTAAACACATTTTTTAACGAAATTCAACAACCTGTTCCAGACAAAACCTTATCTATGTTAGCTATAAAACAACACATCCTAAGTGATAAATTTGGTGTGGAAAAAAAATTCAGATGGTAAAAAATAAATTGCATTATCACGCATAACCCCACAAAGCTACAGTTGCAAGTTCCCTTAACCCATCCGCTAAGGGTAACCAACAAGGATCGTATCATTTTTTTTTTCTCTCTCTCTTCTGAAGCTTGAGCTCGTTAATGCGCGATTCACTTAACAATAATTTGCAATTGCGTAATTGCTTAATCACGAAGACAGCTCGCTCTTGGCCGGTTGCCCGATCGTTTGCCCTTGAAAATATGCTAACGCGTAACGTCGCATTCTGCGAATTCAATTTTTTATTTCCTCCATGATAAATGCTTACACTAACCTTAATTGTATTTATATGAACTTTAATTGATTAATTGAGATAGTTGGCAATAAGCTAGTTTGCTAATTTGATAAATGAGGATAAACGCACCGTCAAATTGGTTGATATCAGGCTGATGCTAGTTTAAGTTTATGTTATTATAAACGAACAAGGTGCATTTCGAAGTAAACAGAAATTGTTCAGAATGGGAACGAAGAGTCATCGATTAAAACGAACTCGTTTATGTTATTTAAAACTCGGTGTACCTGTGCATGTCACGAACGCTACTTATCGCAGTTCTAAGCTAAATAAATTCATCATATCAACCAGTTAGTAAAATTTTAAAAAAATATTCAAAAATAAAAAGTAAACATATTATTTCTTATTGTGATGCCTCTGGCAGCATCAAAGGGCCTGACCGGAAGGGACCGAAATAAGACATTTTGGAGGTTGGATGGTTTGGAGGTATGGATCCTACGTCAAACCCCTATGTGGTTTGACGTAGGATCCATAGTGAAAAACGTACTTTTTCGTTTATTTCACGCCATCCTCGAAAGCTTCGAGATAAAAATTTGAAAAACGTACTGAATGTGCATCTTACTACAGTGTATCAAGAAAAATTACCAAAAAGAAAGTTTTATAAAAAATTGAAATACTAAAAAAAATTGAAATTTTGAAAAAAACAATTTCTCTAATTCAGTACTACTCTAGTTCATATTTAAATGTGTTCCTACGGCTTTTCTAGATATGTGTGATTTTTTTCAGATTTTTTCAGTGTTGCTGTATGGAAAATATTGTATAGAGTACTAAATAAAACATTTTGGCAGTAGTACCATATATTTGAGTCTTTATATGGTACACCATAGGATCTATGGTTAGAAATGCACCTTCTCGTTTTTTTCACGCCATTTTTAATAGTTTTGAGACAAAAATATGGAAAAAAATACTGAAAGTACATCTTACTAAGGTGTATCGATCAATATTTTCAAACAATTTCTCCATCAAAAAATCAAATATTAAAAAAAAATTAAATTAATTTTTATTTTTATTTTCAATTAAATTTTTATTTTTTTTAATTCTGAGATTCAGTACTACTCTAGTTTGTATTCAAATTTCTTCAAAAAAAATTCCATTCTTCAAAAAATATTTTCAGGCATTTCGAAATTTTGAAAGAAATTTTACTTTGAGACCCACTGTTCCTCTAAGTTTAATTCAAATGCATTCGTATGTGTTGTTTTTTCCACGTGGAGCGTAATTTTTCTTGAAGTTTTAAGAGGATTGCGCAAAACATTTTTTTTTGCCTTTAGACATTTTTAGTTTATTTTGAATTTAGAGACCCAGTACTGCTCTGATATTTATATAAATTTTGTTTTTTATATGTCTAAATTTTGTCGGTATATTTAGAGCATTGCGGTGTAAAAAGATTTTTTCTCATATCTTGAAATATATGCGATTATTTTTACATCGGATTGAAATTGTTTACCAAATTCATAGGAGTCAGCAGTACGATAGAGCTCTGTGAGAAAAAATAAAGTCCTTGTGGAAAGATCATTCGGATTAATGAGAAAAACACTTAAAAACATCCAAATTATTATTATTTTTTTAAATTTTTTATTTTACAATCGAAAACCATGAATACAATGAAATAATCGATTTCATGAAAATAAAAATAATAATGCAGACAATGAAGAAAATTATGTTTGTGTCTCGCAATGCTCTCAAACATTCAGGAAAAAATTGCACCACATGTAGAAAAAAAGACACATACGAACGCATTTAAATAAACATTAGAACAGAAGCGGGTCTCAAAGTTATATTTTTTTCAAAATTTCGAAATGCCAGAAAATATATAAAATTTTTTTTGCACCGCATATTTAATTTTTTTTATAATTACATTTTTTGATGAAAACATTGTTTGAAGATATTTATCGATACACCTTAGTAAGATGTACATTTAGTGTTTTTTTCCATATTTTTGTCTCAAAGCTATAGAGAATGGCGTGAAAAAAACGAGAACGTGCATTTTTCACCAAGGATCCTATGGTGTACCATATAAGGACTCATACATATGGTACTACTGCCAAAATGTTTTATTTAGTACTGTATACAATATTTTCCATACAGCTGGTGATTTGGTTTGAGGGCACTTTTTACTCCCTTACCCAGCCAGACCCTTTCGGAAATATAAAAAATATTTTTTGTACCGCGCAACACTGGAAAAAAATCAGAAAAAAATCAAACATATCTAGAAAAGCCGTAGGAACACATTTAAATATGAATTGGACTGGTACTGAATCTCTAAATCCCAAAAAAAAAATTCAAAATTTCAATATTTTTTTAGTATATAAATTTTTGATAAATTTTTTTTTTGATAATTTTTCTTGATACACCGTAGTAATATTCAAATTTTCAAATTTTTATCTAGAAGTTTTTGAGGAAGTCGTGAAACAAACGAAAAAGTACTTTTTTCTCTATAGATCCTACGTCAAACCACATAGGGGTTCAAATAAACCGTCAAAATTTCTTATTTAAAATCCTATACAATATTTGCCATACAGATGGTGATTTAGTTTGGGGGCACTTTTTACTTCCTTACCCGGCCAGGCCCTTTGTTAACATCTATTGGAGAGTGGTAGAATTCCGATGCCAGGCGTAGAATTCATTGTAAACCTTGACGATCTCCATTGTTAAGATTTTCTGCTAAATGCCGATCAGATTACCTTTTGTTTTATTATATAACCACATATAACCACATATAACCACAGAAACGATATAATTAAGATGTAATACCAACATCTGAAAGACTAATGTATCCAAAAGAAACCGTGAAAACAAAAACAACTAAACTTGGTGCGAACCAACTTCCAGCGCTTAATTTGGTATTGATAAATTCCAGAATTATCATTCCACTACATGATATTTATCAATTAATTATTCATTAAACATCAGCTGAAAATTCCAACAATTGTCTTTGGTTGTTTTTGTTGGTTTCGCTTACAATTTGCCGTCGATATTTCTTCGCTCCCGAAGTGACCACATCAAGCCATGCCATACAAATATGAATTAATATTTGCCCTTGTTTTCTTCAAGGTTTTTTTTCATTTTTTTTTGTTCATCACGCTGCGCTCTTCCACATATTTTTATAATTTTTGATAAGCTTCTCTGGCCAGGGCGAAAATTACATCCACCATCGGCGTCGCATATGTTTATGTGTGAAAATTGCGCAAATTAAGAGAAAATCCACAGCTGTCGAACTGTTGATGTACATGAATGTGTCAAACCAGTGGCGGCGAATGTGTGTTTATGTAGGTTTCATGGCGACAGCACAAAGTGGCAGAATGTGGAACAACAACGACACGATAATAAATAATCATTTTTTAACGTAGTAATAAAAAATTAAACGAATTAATAAAGCGTCCCTGATGGTGTGCCCTTTCGTGTCTCTCCGGAGGGGGACAATCCGGTTGTAGGGTGTGCCGAAGGGTGACCACTGGAGGAAAAAAAATGGCAAAATGGCACATTCTCACAATGGACGATGGAACGGCGCTGTGGTGTGCCATATTGTACAGATATAAATATTTTTTATTCAATTTCGGACATGTTGTGAGGAACACATAGGTTGGTAGTAATAATGTAATAACTTAAAGTTTTTTGGTGAATAGGTTATACATCATAACGAGTTTTTTTTTGCTGTCGAAATAAATGAATAATTAGCATCCCACACATGGAAGCATAACCCCTTCTCATTTTTCATTCAATCAGCAGTAAAACATCGGTCGGGCCGGTTATGTGAGTTTGCCTTCATCAGCGCCGTAAAAACTATTTTCCAGCGCAATTATTCAGACTTTCCGGCAATGAGACCAAAACAACTACCGAAAAGTTGGATCGTTTGAGAATGAACTACAGCTATAATTTACATGCTAACCTCACAATTAATCATGCTTCGTACAGCAGCGAATAACGATCGCGATTCTGTTTGTAGTTTGTTTTTTTAACGTTCCTCAAACCACATCAAAATATCGTCGGCTTTGGTCGGTGAAGTTTTCTATTGGGTGCAACAACTACTAAATAAAAAAATAATAAGTACACAAACCATACACTGACTTTTGCACTTCTTCTACTCATGCTCGTTCAGTAGAATACTGTTGAGGTAGCGAAAGACCTATTCTTATTTAACTGAGCGTCGATGCACATGGAAGAAGGAAAACTGCTATGTTATATTAGGCTGTCAAAAAAGTCCTGCGGTATTTTTTTTGAATTTTCATTTGTTCATAAAATTAGTTACAATCATCTGTTTTAAGTCAAATATGCGCCGTTTTGTTCAATGACTTGTTCCCAACGAGATGCCAACTTCATAATATCCCTGTTATAGAAGCTCGCTTCCTTATTGGCAAAAAACTCGGATAGCCAATTTTCACAGGCCTTTTTTGTGGCTAACTTCTGACTACCTAGCTCGTTCGCCATGGACAAAAACAGGTGGTAGTCACTTGGTGCAAGGTCCGGACTATACGGCGGATGCAAAAGAACCTCCCATCCGAGCTCCCGGAGCTTCTGGCGCGTCACCAAAGAAGTGTGTGGCCTGGCGTTGTCCTGATGGAAGACAATGCGGCCTATGTTTATCAAAGATGGCCTCTTCTTCATGAGTGCTACCTTCAAGCGGTCCAGTTGTTGGCAGTACAGGTCCGAATTGAGCGTTTGGCCATAGGGAAGCAGCTCATAATAGATTATTCCTTGACAATCCCACCAAACACACAGCAGAACCTTCCTGGCCGTTAATGAGGGCTTGGCCACCGTCTGAGCCGCTTCATCGGGCTTCGACCACGACCGTTTACGCTTCACGTTGTCGTAAGTGACCCACTTTTCATCGCCAGTCACCATCCGCTTCAGAACCGGGTCGATTTTGTTGCGATTCAGCAGCGATTCACATGCGTCGATACGGTCAAAGACGTTTTTTTGTGTCAACGTGTGTGGCACCCATACATCGAGCTTCTTTGTGAATCCAAGCTTCTTCAAATGGTTAATAACGGTTTGATGACTTATCCCCAGCTCTTGGCCGATGCTACGGCTGCTACTATGCCGGTCTTTCTCGGCTAATTCAGCGATTTTGTCGCAATTTTCGACGACAGGCCTTCCGGCGCATCTTCGACGACCTCTACACCAGAACGAAAACGTTGAAACCATCGTTGTGCGGTGGAAATGGAAACTGTATCGGGTCCATAAACTGCACAAATTTTATTGGCAGCTTGAGATGCATTTTTGCTTTTGTCATAGTAGTACTGTAAAATATGTCGGATTTTCTCTTTATTTTGCTCCATATTTGCGACACTATAACTCACGAACGACTTAACCAAACAAAACACTGTTATAGCGCGCAAAAATACCTTTCCAACAAGCTATAGTATGACTCGATACAATGAATACAACTAGAACTACACGCTTACAACGACACCTCGCGGAAATACCGCAGGACTTTTTTGACAGCCTAATATTATATATGAACTAAATCAAAGTAGCAAAATACTTACATCTCGTTCGTTCATAAGAACAGCTGCGCCAATATTGTAAACACTGTTTTGCATCACCACTGACAGATATTGAAACTCAACGAACGCAGAAATCAAAACGTCAACGGCAATTCAACGAAAAAGTTGTCGACACACATCGCGCGCGACTCGACATGCTAGGTTGAATCGAAAAAGTTGGTCCGACCTAAATTGCCAGATGCCTAGTGTGTATGCTCCCATCTGATTACACATGTTCTCAACTTTTTTGACATATTCGTTAAGTTGCTTTCCAACTTAGGTTGCCTAGTGTGTAGATGGCCTCAGTTATGATTCCTTTTCCCAAAAATGGATTTTTTTTCATCTTCAATTATGAACCTGAAGGTAGCGTGTAGCATTGCAGGTCATAGAAATTTTCCGAAGAAGAAAAACGCTGACATTGAGTGAAAATTTAAAGGGCAATAGAAATTTCGTTTCTATCTTAAACGTGCAATGGAGGAGGCACATAATTTTACAGTTTGAAAATTCGGCCAAACCCCTCCATAGCAATAAAGCTAAAATTCATTGAGTTTGCTCCCGGTAAAATTTTATAACCGTTTCTCTTCTTTTCGATACCATGTTTTGTGCTATAACCTTCATTTCATTTTGATCTATGAAAATTTTCCTATCCTCGGCCTTGGATTTTCTTAAAATCCTGGAATTTAGAGTAAATCTTCAAGTTATAGAAAAGGTAATGACAATATTAATACAGCATAAAAAGACATCATTAATTTTTTTTTTCGAAAATTTAATATCTAACGAAATTCCATCAAAATATACAGTTTGATTTAGCAGATAGTTTTTATTACAATATATGTGGATTCCCTACATTTTGCATTGAAGTTTTGAATCTCAGCAAACATTAAATCGTATAATTTTGTACATATGAACTATCAATAATGTATCACATGCATCCAAAATGGTATAAAATGCAAAAAACTCGATTTTGTGCATCATTAGTAGATTGTGACATATATTGTGACATAATGAGCATCGAGATATCGCTATATACCGCATTATATACGTATACCTAATACATTTTTTATGAATTTGTCGAGTCAAGTCTCATATCGGTGCAACGAGCATCGTAATATCGTTATATACGGCATTATATAAGTATATTCCATTTGCCATTCCATGCCAAACCGAAATGGTGGTTCTCAGATTTCCATGAAAAGTGGTAGTTTTGTTCTTTATTGCAAAATATTAGACCCGTATTTTTTATTTTTTCGTTAGGGTGACCATTTCCATTTTGGGGTGGTCCGCCATTTTTTTAAATTTTTTTCAACTTTTTCCCAAAAATGACTTTTTTCAAAAATTAATAAATTTTGAATCACTAAACCGATTCAGATGATCGACATATCAAATGAGCCAATAAGCTAGCCTTTTGATATAAAAAAAAATTAACTTGCAAAAACAATGGATTTTGTTTTCGTAATTATTGATTGTAGTGGTTCTTTTTGTTTTTAATGGCTTTGGACTAGAGGGCACTATATTTTTTTTATATTTTTCCTTGAAAGCTGATGATTTTTTACATAACATATCTCGATATCAGAGATGCTATTTTGTCGTTTTTGAGATATGGTTTTTCAATTTTTTCCAATAAAAGGAATTGGCTTCAATTTTATATGTCGATCATCTAAAACGGTTCAGTGGTTCAAAATTATGAATAAAAAAAGCCATTTTTGGGAAAAAGTGGAAATAATTGATTTTTCGAACCGCCCTGCAATGGGAATGGTCACACTAACGGAAAAATGAAAAATAAAAAAAATTGTGATAAAGCACAAAATTAACACTTTTCACGAAAATCTAAGAACCACCATATTCGGAATGGCTGATTATTTGTTTGTAAATCATTTAGGAACACAAACATATTTAAACGAAAGAAAAATATTCAATATTCAAAAATGTTACACGTTGGTGAAGTGGGGCCGTTCCAAAAAAAACAGTATCATGGCGTACACGATTTCAGCCCTTCTGGTTATCCGAAACGAAAAAAATCCAAAAGATTTCAATCAGTGAAGATGCCGTATAGTATGAATCTCGAACAATCCGAAAGTAACGCTTTTATACAAGATGGCAGCCGTTTGAGATGTGCTCCCTTGGCCGAGTGGTTAGCGTCATAACTAACATGCCGGGTGTTCGGGTTCGATTCCCGTTCTGTTCGGGGGAATTATTCGTCAAAGAAATTTCCTCCGACTTGCACTGTGATCACGCGTATTCTAGAGCTTACCACTCAGAATGCATTCAAGGCGTGTTATATGGCATAGAAGAGACGGTGAAGTTCCTCTAGGAACGTTAGTGCCATTGAAGAAGCCGTTTGAAATTAAAAATTGTGTTGTAGTAAGTTTTTATAACATTTCCACTTTTTTTAAATAATGAAATGAAAATGTATAATTTTTATGGGTTTATGCGGTAGGGCGATATATAAATACTGTATTAATATATCTGTGGAATACGGTTCAAGTTTCAAGAGAAACATGTGTTTTATTTGAGTCAAGGCCGTACTAGATAAGATACCGCATCACTGAAGTAGCTATAACTCGGTAAAGAAAGGGAGTTTCAAAAAATCTTTCCAAGGGCATTAGAATAATAAAGAATAAAAATTTCGATTTTTTCCAAATTTCAAAACTAGAATTCTTCCTTAACAGGTTGAGCCCCGTGTCGGTCCGTAGGGGCCGACGTTGAACTTTTGGTAGGAAAACGCTGACTGACTGGGACTGACATAACAAAATAAAAATGTTACGGTACGGCTTGTTTTCGGGTGTTTTACGAAATGTGTTTACGTTCTAATCCAAATTCTGACTATTTTCTGTTTATACAATAAGTGTATTTGGGAGCTAGGACCGAGACTAACGCTCTTGATGCAGGCTGAATCGAAAGAGCTGTAAGAAAAAATCGAGGTTCAACGTGTTAATAAACACTGTTTACTGATCGCTTGCTGGAGTGTGACTAGAATAGTAGGGGAAATGGGGGGAATTTGGACCACCTAAGCAAATCGCCTAATATAAAACACAATTAATTTAATTCATTGTTCTCAAACTTACAGTTTCGCTGCATCAAATTGTTCAACAGAACTTTACTACACAACACACCAAGTTGAGCCGTACTTTTTGAGATAAAGGGTGGTCCAAATCACCCCGTATCTCCAACTCACCCCGTGTTACCCTAATATAGTAATAATATATCAAATGGCATCTCTCGATTGATTCACACGAACGCGGAACAACAACTGACGATTTGTAGTAACAAACGCAATATTTCTTCATTTCAAAATTTGCTGTTGATTATGTTCTATGCCTAGCATTGATTGCTCCGAAATGTTATTGGCACACCCAGGTTTTTTACGCGGTTTTTGTGCGGTTTCTTTACGAGGTATTTTTTACGCGGATATTCCAATTAACTCGGTACCCGCGTAAAAAAAAGACAAGTGCAATATCACATCTCCCCCTCAGCTCACACTTTTCTCTTATTGCGGAAATAACACAAATTAACTCAAATAGATTTCAGAATTTTTGTTAGATTCTGTTTTTTTTTTCTAAATTCTAAACATTTCTAAAAAATGGATGTATATACAGGGTTTTCCATTTCGGGCTTCCGAAAGTATACAGCCCTGCGCTGACAACCGTTTGACATAGCTGTCAACCAAAGCGTCATATCGTTAGTTGAATGTCTGCCATTTTACAATATGGATCGTTTTAGCATCGCACAACGTGTTAATTTTGTTAAATTATACTATAAAAATGATGAAAAACCGGCAAATGTTTTTCGAGCATTACGGACGGATTTTGGTCGTCATTGACAGCCTACAGAGCACACAATCGCTAATGTAGTGCGTAAATTCGAACAAACTGGATCCGTAGCGGATATTGTGAAACCTGTGCATCATCGTAATGTGCGTTCGGCCGAAAATATTGCTGCTGTTGCTGCCAGTGACCCGAATGGGATGACCCGAATGTTTCGATTCCACGGCGTGCTCAGCAATTGGGCTTGTCAAACACATCATTGTGGCGAATTTTGCGTTTGGACTTGCACCTACATCCATATAACGTCCAACTGGTACAAAAATTAGAGCGTGGTGACCATGGAATGCGTCGGGCATACGTCGATTGGGTGAACGAACAACAGCAGCAAAATGCTGAATTTTCGCATCAAATTTTCTTCAGCGATGAGGCACACTTCGAGCTCGGTGGCTATGTGAACACCCGAAATTTCCGTATATGGGGCTCAGAAAATCCACACGTGATTGTTGCATCCGCCAAAAGTCACTGTTTGGTGCGCATTATGGTCTGGTGGAGTCATCTGGCCGTATTTATTTGAAAATGAGGACGGCGAGACGGTAACTGTGAATGGTGAGCGCTATGACCGCATGTTAACCGATTTTTTTGCCACAAATTGAAGATATGGATACGGATGACATGTGGATTCAGCAGGACGGCGCCACGTGCTACACAACACGACCGAACATGGCCATATTGCGAACGAAATTTATGGAACGCATAATTTCGCGTTTTGGTGATGCCAATTGGCCGTCCAGATCATGCGATTTGAACCCGCTAGACTTTTTTTTTGTGGAGTTATGCAAAAGACCGTGTCTATGCCAACTCTCCGCAAACTCTTGAACATTTGAAAGACAACATTCGTGAAGTTATGACCGAGATACCGCCCCATATGTGCCGAAAAGTCATCGAAAATTACCTGTTCCGGATCAAGGTGTGCGAGGAAGCCCTAGGTGGACATTTGAATGATGTTGTATTTCACACATAATGGCATAAACCAAACTTTAATTTGAAATAAAAGTTTCATCGAAATTCGAATTCTAAGTGTGTTTTATTTCAATTTACTTTCGGAATTTAACGTTGGAAAACCCTGTATATGCGAGCAAATCAACTAAATGAATAATCAGATATAATTTGTGACATTGTGCATTCAACCGCACACGGAAATTAAATTCCATAGCTATAATAAACTGAAACATTTTCCGAAAAATTGACCCGAGCTCGCTTTTCTACAATCATTCGGTATAATTTACAGGTAAAAAGGCAAACAGGTAAAATTCATACCTAGGCAGGGGAGAAGGTTAAATAAATTACTACCCACAGTCTGCCTATATCATTAACACATATAAAATCAATGATGGTTCAGCCATTTAAATCAAACAATAATTGTACTCCACAACGAGCAGTCCAGGTCAACATAAATAGTTCAGATGGCAGACAAAATCGAGATGAGTTTAGATGATATCATCAATTCACAACATAGCAATAGTGGATTTGGAAACAATCGTACAAATGGTAGAACAGGGAGGGGACGCCACCATAGTGCCGACAGCAGACTACCACATCCCCGCAGGAATATTGACAGGAGCGGTGTCCTCAAGGGGGGAATACGTGGAGGAATTCAACGCCCAAGATATCAGTCCCAGAACACCAGATTTATTGCCGCCGAAATGCGTGCATTCGAAAGCACTAAACTGAGGATAGCCAACCTAGAGTCCAGCGTGTCGGAGTGGGATATTAAGGAACTTTTCCTAGAGTTTGGACCAATCAAGAGCGCTGTGATACATTACGACCGGTCGGGAGTGTCCCGTGGGACGGCCGACGTGGAGTACGAACGACGTGATGACGCTATCCGAGCAATGAAACAGTACAACGGAGTGCCCTTGGATGGACGACCAATGAGCGTAGAGCTAGCAATTTCGGACACATCGGCATTCCTGTTCCATAGTAGTGCTACTCAGACACGACCATACCACGATAAGCGACGAAGCATTCCACCGAAACGCCGCGGAGATGGAGGATTCACTCGGGGTAGCAAATCGAACTATCGTAATGACTATGGGTCACGAAGGGGTCAGACCAATCGATATAACGGCAATAGAGGAAGCAAACCAGGTCCGCATAAACGCACAGCCAAGACTGCCGAAGAATTGGACGCGGAATTGGAGGCATACAAAGTTACCAACGGAAGAAAGACTGGAACAAAAACGACGAAACCTGGCACGAAAACAGCAGAAGAACTGGATGCCGAGTTGGAGGCATACAGAAATGAAGCAAGCAAACAGCTGGGAAGCAAATAGAATAACAAAACAAAGTCTAGATTAAAACGATTGTATTAGAATGTGAATAAAATGAATAAAAATAATAAAAAAAATATGAACATATAAAACATGCATTTATAGAAGTACAAAAGGGGCACAAACTTCTGAATTAAAATGAAATCTATACCGAAATGGGTAGGTATAATTTGCGACTGCCGAGCACAAAGAAATGTGTGAATCCGTTGAAATCAACAAGAGTATAAATGCCGAACTTATCGGCAGTCCAGTATCTTATTATGCAAGTTGCACAGTTGTAATAGCTACAGCAGCTCACCGAATATAGCTTTGGTAGCTTTGGCGTTAATATTGAAGAGGTTACGATTTGTGGCAAGCTTTTTTGCCACCAATGATATTTCGATGCGAAAAAGGCTTCTTCTTTTAATAATACTCAAGCAACATTTATGAAATGTATTTTTAAGTCCCTCGTCGTCAGTTCATTTGACATCCAATCTGTTTGATTTCGAGCGAATCTCAATGAACTTAATCACATTCAGTTTATATGTTTTTAATTCTAAACACGCTAGCGCCTCTGATATTTATTTGAAAAACATCAAAACAAAAAAAAAATGTAAGGAATTGTATCTAGGACACGACTGCATTTTCGACGTAGAACTACGCAATTATATTAATCAATCCACTTGTTCACCACTTCGAATATTATTTTAGAATGCATCGAAATTTTTGAAATAACTTTTTAGTTTTTTTTTATTGTTACTACTTCGGGTCCTGCACAAATTTTATTGGCAGCTTGAGATGCAGTTTTGCCTTTGTCATAGTAGTACTGTAAAATATGTCGGATTTTCTCTTTATTTTGCACCATATTTGCGACACTATAACTCACGAACGACTTAACCAAACAAAACACTGTCAAGGACAATATTATACCTTTCCAACAAGCTATAGTATGACTCGATACAATGAATACAACTAGAACTACACGCTTACAACGACGCCTCGCGGAAATACCGCAGGACTTTTTTGACAGCCTAATATAATCGTTCTCAACTATTCAGACTTACAGATACGAGCAAATGAAAAAAAATATACAAATTTGCTTCCTTCACTTACAGCCACCATTCAATATTATTCCATACGAATTCTGCCCGTCTCCTGAAGTATTCCAAAATTCGCAAGAGAAAATATATTAATAACATTTTATTTCTTTATATACGAAAATATTGGGTCAATTCATAGCTTTTGAACTACTGAACCGATTCAGATGATCGACATATTGATTTGAAGCCGATGAGCCAGTCTTCTTTATTACGTTTGCGGAAAAATTGGTTATGTAAAAAAACCTCAGCTTTCAAGGAAAAATATAAACAAATATAGCGCCCTCTAAAGATTCGATTCGACGAATTGAGCTTCTCGTCCACGTCTCGGGTGGAAATATACGGGTTCTTCTTAAAGTACTGCCTTATCTTCCGCGCGTTCTCTGGGTATTCCGATTTAGGTTTTCGGCCACTTCCAGCGCGCCGCTCGATGGTCTTCGTCTCACGGAAGGTCTTCACAACGCAGGACACGGTGGCATGGTTGATTCCAAGCCTTTTGCTGATCCATCTGTGCGACTGATTAGCATTATCGATCACCGCGTCCAAGATTTGCTGGTGTAGCTCTTCTTGTTTCGAATGCATCTTGGAAACTACTTGACAGATCGCGATAAAATTTTGCACACAAGAACATAACACTCTAAACTAGTATTACCCAAAAATTAATTAATTTTTACCCACGCGATAAAAAGTTACACCCAAAACAAAGTGTCGCATTTTTTACGAGTCCAATCTTTATTCCAAAGCTACGTAAAAAGTAAAAACAAATACAACCAATAATTACAAGATCCGAACTTTATAGAAGTATAATATTTTTTGAAAAAAGATTTTGGCGTTAATTTGATATGTCGATGATCTGAATCGGTCTAGTAGTTCAAAAGTTATGAAGTTTTGAAGAAAGTCATTTTTAGACAAAAGTGAAAAAAAATGATATTTTAGACCACCTAAATAATACTATGCGATAGGGGAGAGGGAGGCAAGTTGGCGAGGGAGGCAAGATGACGAATCGGTAATTTAACCCGTTGTAATGAAGGTAGCACCACCTACTTTTTACTGAAGATGCATCATAACAAAGCCAAACTTTGTACTCGGTAACTCTGCGTTATCACAAAAAAAGTGAAAAATATAAATGAGAAAAATCGTGATTTTGTTATTTTCTTTCCGTTTTTTCACATTTCATTATCCACTTTATGAGAAAAGTTAAAATCTCAAAATAATTTTATACATGATAAAGACTCTATTGTACATAATCTGTTTGTTTCCGGCGAGTTTCAATAATGATTTTTTTTCAGCTAAATTTTTTTTATTGAAAATGTCGCTTGGGGACAAGTTGGCGAACTGCAACATTATGTTAATTTTTGGTTTTTTATTGCAGATGGTTAGAACTTATAAGCGAAAACGAGACCAATATTGGTCGGACACCAGTTTGGAGAATGTTATGAAAGCTATAGAAGAAGGTTTGTCTGTTCCGGGTGCTTCAAAACAGTTCGGTGTGCCAGAACCAACTTTGAGACGCTATCAACGAAAATATCCAGACATGGAGGTTAGATCTTCAATTCAGAATTTGCGTTTCCATGTTCTTTATGCAAGAAATATTATATCTGTATCAATTTCAGGATACGTAGTACAATAAAGGCCGCTTTAAAGCCACATTCAGGTCCAGCTTCGAAGAATTGCCTATTCGTTTGCGGTTAAAAATGGCACAGAGCACCCTTTCAAAGGAACATGCGCTGGACGGACATGGGTTGAAATGTTTATGAAGGCTCATAAGCTATCTTTGAAAAAGCCAGAAAATACCTCAGCGGCTCGATTAATGGCGTTCAATAAAGAAAATTGTGACTATTTTTTTCGAACTTTGGGAGATATACGAGCTCAGTATCATTTTCCTGCGTGTGACATTTACCGTATTGATGAAAATGGCATTTCCACTGTTCCAGCCAAGAATAAATGAATTATTGTTATTACATTTTGTTGATTTTCAGGTGACCAAACCATATTCGCCAACTTGCCTCCAGGCATTCGCCATCTTGCCTCCACGTGGAGGCATAATGGCGAATTCGACGCTTTTTGCGCAAAGCTTTTGGGTGGACAATTTTTTTTAGTTTTTTTGCCCATCCATATATGATAATATGATAGATAATATGATAGAAAACACTTCAGGCTATATGAATCAGCATCAACATTAATAAAAAATAATTCCAAGATCTAGGGCTCACCAAAGCTTAACGTCGCCAACTTGCCTCCCTCTCCCCTACACAAAAAGATGAATTGAATGAAAAAATTGTAAATTATTTACAATTATTACAATTAATAAAATTATTAATTCATTATTATTATGATATGGCAAATGTTACTTGCTGTATGGAATCGTCTGGTAATGGAGCATCGGTACCTCATCTATCAGACAGGTACATCTTTATTTGCACACAAAACGGTTCACATGTAAGTAAGAGGCATGTTCAATATCAAAAATACCTTAACAAAACAGACGATACATAAAAAAAATTACACGAATTAGAAATTATCAAGACATTTGATGAAAATGATTCCATCAGAAGGAACGCGCAATCTACGGGATGTAAACCTCAAACAAACATTCCGAATCCGCAAACTCAACCTGGTCATCGCAAATCAGCGTGACCGGATGAGATAGCTAACCTGCGCCTTGGCTAGGCTAGGCGAAACTGCTTGAGATGTACAACCGGATCTGGACTGAACGTTCTTCCCCTCGAAAGTGGTCTCACAGTCTAGTCGTTCGAATAAGAAATCAGGTAAAAACGCCCATCGAAAAACTACGGTCCCACATCACTGACCTGCTGCGCCTCCAAGGTCATGTAGAGGAAAGTGAATCGACGGCTGATCCAGCGCTTATCCGGAAACCGTCTACTAGAGCTATGTCAATCAAAAATCGTTACGCTGTTTTTGAACTAGCACAGTGCTCCCAGTATCGGTTCGGGAATCTTTGACAGCAATTTATTTACAAGTTATTACTCTTGAAAGCCTCAATTGCCCCTTGTTGGAAGAAAACAGAAGCGAGTTGATTAAACACAAAAGTTATGAAACCCGCAACACTGAGACAAAAACGCTAGTTTGAAAGCTATATGACCAGGTGCTGACCAAATTCAACGGGCGCATTCTTATTGACGATGAAACGTATGTTTAATGTTTATTAAAACGGAAAATGAAACATGAAACTTCGAGATCTATTGTCATTGAGTTTACTGTCATCATATTGATCCATTCAAAATTTAGGCTTTCTTCAGAATATTGCCTTTTTTGGGCATTTTAAAAGTGTTACCCTCAACACAGAGGAACTTTATTTCTGCTATGCGCGAAAGACACAATAAACAAACTGCAGCGCGCCGAGCGGTTGCCATAGAAATCATATGGACAAAATAACATTATTGAATTGGACAGCTAATTATCAGAATTGAGTTCATCTGAATGCGTTTATTTAATGGTTTAGCTATGTAAATCTGATACAAATGGTGTGCAAACATGATGTTTACAATATTTGTAAGTGTTATAATTCATCTGAATACGTGTCAAATAATCATCTGGTGATCGATTAAAAGTTAGCTCGAATGAGGGTCGCAATGGCACAAATAGAAGGTGTATTTTATAATCCTATAAAACGTGTGATTCCGTAAAAATATCATACAAAACTACTGTAAATCATGAAAAAGACAATTTTATTTATATGTTTTGAAACATTCGAATGCCTCATTTGACACAGGAGCGCTGAATTAGAGCATTCAAAAAAGTGGGCAACCCATGATCATATTGTCGACTGGAGATTTTATAATCTTCTTTTGATCCCAATTTCTTATCACTCTGGCAATTTTTCAATGCGAGAAAAAGGTGATGATCTTTGGTGCCAGGTCCGAACTATATGGTGGATGCATTTAACATCCCAATCAAGTTCTTGGAATTGTGTGGCCATGCGTTGTCCTGATGGAATACAACACCTTTTTTGTCAATTGCTAGCTTGACACGGTTCATTTGTTAGCAGTAGAGTGTGTATTACACTGGAAAAAAAAATTAAAAAAGATTAACATGTTTTTTTAGATAAAAAACATCCTGAAAATGAATTAAATTGCACGTATTTTACTGTTGCAGTATCAGCATAATAAACATCAATCACAATTTCAGCGGCCTGACTTGCATTTTCGCATTTATAAAATAAAAAAGTGTCAAATGTATTGAATTTTCTCTTTGTTGACCTCCATTGTTAACACCCAGTAACTCATAACTGAATGGAACAAACAAAAAACAAGTAAACAACCTAATATTGAATTGGTTTTATCTCGAGAACAGTAATCCTAGGACAAAACGTTGTCTTTAGTTATTCATGTAGAATCGCATCTAGATTCCATTTTTTTATGTTACTTTTTAATATGGTTATGATTTTACAAAGTATTTAAATTTCATAAATTTTCATAAATTTATACCTCTATTTTGGAGAGTTTACCACGACACCACTGCACGTAAAACTTTGGTAAATTGAAAGGGTTTTCCTATAAGAATAAACAAAAAAAATATCGGAGGGAGAGGGTGTATTGAGATTTAACAGTTTTTATTAAATTAATTTTTAGTAAGATTTTTTGACAGTGCATGCTATGTTAATGTTTGACAAAATTGTTGTAAAATCAATGAAATATTTAGAAACATTAAATTTCAATCAGACATCTGGATTTTGAGTTAGGGTTTTTCGAAAGAAAGATCAATGATTTTGAATTGAATTGAACATATGATAATTCAAGTTGTGATTCTGGCTTTCATCATATGTACCAAGTTTCAAAAAATTGGAGAGGGTCCAGTCAGCGGCCGAGTGATTTGGCATAGAGTTACTCTACATTAGAGTGCCAATGAATGTGTGGGAAAAAATCGACCCTAATATTTCAAAAAGTTACTTCATAAAAAATGTTCACCACCTCGAAATAACACCCTATGCAAAATATTAGCTCAATCGGACTAAAGGGAGAGTGGCGCAAAGCGGTCAAAGTTTGAGTTTTTTGAAAATCGAAAAATCACCCAAAGGGGGAGTAAATGAAATCGGGGTTTTCCAATTTTTTGTTCATGGCAAATGTCTTAAAGTTGCATGAAACGTCGAGATCTAGTGTCATCTCGAATTTTTTTTTGTCAAAAAAAAAAATTTTTTTTCGGAGTACGAGACGAAACATATGGTTTTAAGTGCCAATAAAAATAATTATCCCGATTTTTCATTCGGAACTTGTTGCGAAATGTTGATTTGCACGATATTATACTCTATGCAAAATATTAGCTCATTCGAATTTCATTTATTAGTGCCACAGACGTTAAAATTTGAGTTCTTTGAAAATCGAAAAATCACCGGAAATCGGGGACAACATTTTTTTATGCCAAATATCTTAAAATTGCATGACACATCAAGATTTACAGTTATCTCAAAAAAAAAATTATTCAAAATCGACTTTTCAGACGGAAAACGACCAAGCGCAAAAAAAAATTTTTTTTACCAACAGTAATAACAAAATTAACAAATAACAGTAAATCTCGACGAGTAATGCAATTTTAATACATTTGGCAAAACATTTGGTTTTTGAAAAAAAAAAACTCAAATTTATAAGTATGTGACACTAATAAATAAAGTTCGAATGAGCTAATATTTTGCAAAAGGGTATATTATGGTGCAAATCAATTTCGCAACAAGTTCCGAATAAAAAATCGAGATAATTGTTTTTATTGGCTCATATAAACATACGTTTCGTCTCGTATTCCGAAAAAGAACTTAGTCCCAGAGTCGATTTTTGATAAAAATAAAATTTCGATATGACACTAGACCTCGACGTTTCAAGCGATTTTAAGACATTTGGGATAAAAAAAATCGAAATCCCCGATTTCCTTTACTCCCCCCTTGGGTGATTTTTCGATTTTCAAAAAACTCAAACATTGACCGCTTTGCGCCACTCTCCCTTACGGGTGTTTTTTCGAGAGGTACACATTTTTTATGAGGTAACTTTTTGAAATTAGAGATGACCATTTTCATTGGCACCCTACGTATGCCATAGCAATATAAGAGAGCAAAATAAGAGGCACTTTACAAATAAGCACGTATCAGAGGCTTCATATTAAATTCCAACTCTCGCTCTACGTTTTACTCACAACTCTCTCAAATCCAACTGAATTTTCTAATGTGGTGTAATATTCTCGTGCAATAGTATAACAGCACCGTTGATTTTGTGGATTGCATAGTCTACTTCATACATATAAACATTTGAACACTCTTAAAAACTGGTGCTTTTATTTGGAAATTTGATGCTGTAACACAATAAAAAGCATCTTTCCTGCCAAGGCCGATATGTTTTCTGCCGATGCTAGTTCGGGTTTGGTATTTACACCAAATTTCAACCATATTTTATCTGTCAAAAAGTGTTAATTTAACAGTGTACTTCCATCCTTACACCCTTAACACACCCAAATTTCGTCATCCCGATTTATGACATTAAATGACACATAACATAACAGAAAATGTCATGACTCACAAATACTGGTAAGCATTTGTATAATATACATGGTACAGCAATATAAGATTAATACGAGCGAGCGAAACCAAAGACAAATAAGCTTTCCGCATATTTTGCCACATACACGGCCCAGACCGAGATAGATATTGGTCTCCTTCATGTGCTCCCTTTTTTTACTCATAGAAAACACTTCCCAACTTCATTTTGTAATCAGGTGCAATAGTATCACGTATTTACTGAACAACTGCTGAAGCATCATTAGTCATGTGGATAGCGTGGTCGCGTAAAATTGCTTTGCATTCCAGCCAACCTTGGTTCGATCCCCATTGACGTCGCATGGACTTTTTTTTTGGCACAATCCCAAATGAAATGAGAAAAGAAAACAGACAGAGTTGTCTGCACGCATACATGCAAACCATTTTTAAGCTTTTAAAACAACTCATTATTTGCGCATTTGAATCTCCAGCACACTAAATGGCATCATTTCTGCTAAAGATGACATGTTTTCTGCCAACGCTAGTTTGGGTGTAGTAATGGAATAAACGTTTTAATGAATTACAATGATCCAAGTGGACGAGTTTGGGCATTCGCTATCCAACTCTTGACGAGTAAAGTTCAGCGTCGGTATTGTGCGTTGCCACTTTTGCTATTGTGCTATTGGTACGAGTGAATCGTGTACGAGTGAAGGTCATTGCTGTCCGCTTTCGACCTGACCTTTTGTGAAGTGGAACGAAGGAACAAAGGAAGCAGCGCTCTTGCAGCGAGCCGGATTGCGGCTGTTGAACTGATTCGGCATAACGGGATCGCCATCGCGTGACTGTCGCAAACGGGATTCATCATCACGTGGCTGCGTAAGCTATTGTGTTGTCTCCGTAGCGCGTAGCCTCTGTCTCTCCCTGATTAGGGCAGTAGAGCGCATTATTGGAACAACTTATATATTAAGGTACACATATTTATTATTAATATTATTATTCAATTCATTTGTTCATTGTTTGATATTATTATCATAATTTTTTTTTTTTGCTATTTTTTTTAAGATTATTGTTAAAATCAATAATAATTTAGAAATAAGACAGAAATTTTTGTAAAATAGAGAATAGTGGAGGATCTCCAGAAATGGAGATCTCCGATAATGAATCTCAAACAAGATCTGGGAAAAAACATAAACGAGTCCCTCATAAGGAAGATAATTCTTCTGGGGACGAATCCGCTCATCCTACCAAGCCCCCCTCTAAGAAAATTGCAAGCCTCCCTTCTCAACCCACTGTTACTTCCACTCCCCCTCTCCCATCATAGATTTCGCTTCCCCCTTCTGATGCTTCCGATCCAACCCAATCCTCGTCCTTGTCCTCATCCTCATCCTCATCCTCGTCCTCGTCCTCGTCCTCGTCTTCCCCCTCTGTTGTCGCGCTCCACGTGTCAGAGTTTATCCAGAAGATGCACCTGGAACTGGCCCTTGGGTTGCTTTCCTCCGGCCAAAACCGAAAGGAAAAAACCTTAACGTGATTCAGATCATGAAAGATCTGGCCAGATACACTTCTGTATCTGAAATTCGCAGGGTTAGACCGAACAAATTGCGAGTTGTCGTGAATGAACGGAAACACGCAAACGAGATTGTTGCTGATCAACATTTCACTCTTTGTTTCGCCTTGATCGATGGGTTGAAACGAATGGCCTACTCTCAGATACACAATATGGGTTCCGCAGGGGCAAGGGGACGAATGATTGTCTTGCGTTGCTTTCTTCAGAAATTCAAATGGCTTACGCCGGAAAAAAACAAATGGCTTCAGTATTCTTGGACATAAAGGGGGCCTTTGATTCTGTTTCAATAGAGGTTTTGACAGACAAATTACACTCTCGGGGTCTGCCGCCTCTATTGAATAATATGTTATATAACTTGCTTTGTGAGAAACAGTTGAATTTTTCTCACGGGGATTCGACAGTAAATCGGGTCTCCTACATGGGCCTCCCCCAGGGCTCATGTTTAAGCCCCCTTTTGTACAACTTCTATGTAAGCGACATCGACAATTGCCTTACACAAAATTGCAGCCTAAGACAACTTGCAGATGATGGAGTTGTCTCTGTCGTAGGATCAACAGAATCCGACCTACAAGAACCCTTACAAGATACTTTGAACAATTTTTCAACCTGGGCCATTGGGCTAGGGATCGAATTCTCCACGGAGAAAACAGAGATGGTGGTTTTTTCTAGGAAGCATAGACCAGCAAAACCAAAGCTTCAACTTTTGGGTAAACCGATCACTCATGCTATGTCATTCAAGTATCTTGGGGTCTGGTTCGACTCCAAATGTACTTGGGGGGCCCATATTAGGTATCTGAGTAAAAAATGCCAACAAAGAATAAACTTTCTCCGTACAATTACCGGCACCTGGTGGGGAGCCCACCCAGAAGATCTTATAATGTTGTATCGAACAACTATTCTCTCAGTGATGGAGTATGGCAGTTTCTGTTTTCAATCAGCTGCCAAAACACACCTCATTAAACTCGAGCGAATTCAGTATCTTTGTCTCCGTATCGCGTTGGGATGTATGCCCTCAACGCATAACATGAGTCTCGAGGTTTTGGCAGGCGTACTCCCACTAAAAGATCGCTTCAATTTATTATCTCTTCGGTTCTTCATCCGGTGTAAGGTCATGAACCTATTGGTGATCGGAAATTTTGAGCGGCTAATCGAGCTAAATTTTCACTCCGGATTCATGAGTTCATATCATGAATTCATCTCCATGCAGGTTGATTCTTCTTCGTATATTCCCAACCGTGTTTGTTTCCCTGACTACATCAATTCCTCTGTGCATTTTGATCTGTCCATGAAGCAAGATATCCATGGATATTCAGATTACCAACGATCGAGGATCGCTCCAACGATCTTCGATGAAAAATATAGGGGTATCAATTGTGATAATATGTACTTTACTGATGGGTCCACTATAAATGAGTCCACAGGATTTGGAGTGTTCAACGAATTTTTTAGCACCTCACACAGTCTTCAGAATCTTTGCTCAGTGTATATTGCTGAATTGGCAGCAATTCATTGGGCGCTGGACAGCGTCGCCTCACGACCTGTTGAACACTATTACATTGTAACGGATAGTCTTAGCTCTGTCGAAGCTATCCGTTCAGTGAGGCCGGAAAAGCACTCGCCGTACTTCCTTGAGAGAATACGAAAAATTTTGAGTGCTTTATCCAGACGCTGTTATGTCATTACCTTTGTGTGGGTCCCTTCTCATTGCTCAATTCCGGGTAATGAGAGGGCTGACTCATTAGCAAAGGTAGGTGCGATTGAAGGCGATATTTATCAGCGTCAAATCGCCTTCAATGAATTTTACTCTTTAGTCCGTAAAAATACCATCGCTAACTGGCAACGCAAATGGAACGAAGATGAATTGGGCCGGTGGCTTCACTCGATTATCCCTAAGGTTAGCCTCAAACCATGGTTCAAAAGTCTGGACTTGAGTCGGGACTTTATTCGCACCTTCTCCCGACTCATGTCCAATCACTGTTCGTTAGACGCGCTACTCTTTCGTTTCAGTCTGGCCGGCAGCAATATCTGCGTTTGTGGCCGAGGTTACCACGACATCGAACACGTTGTTTGGTCGTGTGAGGTGTATCTTGTTGCCAGATCGAATTTAGAGAACTCCCTTCGGGCTAGAGGAAGGCAGCCCAATGTGCCGGTGAGAGATGTTGTTGGGTAGCTGGTTCGATGCCAATACGCAGGACCCTATCCTGCGTTTCGTCGACCTGGGACTGTCGCGGTTTTCCTTCCTGGGTTTATAATTTGGGGGGTAAGTAACCACCAAATAAACACAGCACCAACTTGAATATGCACTACAGTCTGTTTATTTATAATTCACAACTCATATATTTACAATTCATTCACATTTATATTATTTACAGGTAATTTTAATATGACATAAATAATTTGACCGTTCCAATGGCCGTTTCTTCCAACTCTCTTTTTTATAAACCTTCTATTTTTCATCTTCTTTTTTGTTTCTTATGATTTCTTGTTTGTCTTCCTTTCTCCTATCTCTTTCTCTCTTTGTTTTGTATCATGGTTTTTTTGTGTTGGTAAATTTCAGGTTTCCAAAGCCAACGAAGGTCACCCATGCAGCAAATCATAAAAGTGGGGGTTTACCGAATGTAAAATATTCTCGGATTGTTCAGTAACCAACATTCTCGCCCGCGCTGAAATTACTTAATTTCTGAAATGATAAATAAACCTCTCGCATACTGGATTGGCAGCTCTCCTAAATTTTCCTTGATGATATTTCTAAACCTTTTATCCCTTTTGTATTCCATTTCTCAATTATCGCATTTCCTTCCTAATTTCCCGATTATTGCATTTATCAAATCTTCAAATTGCCCAATCCTGGTAATTCCTTTTTACCATTCTGATTTCATCCCAAGTTCCTTCTAAAATCTTGCTCTCTTGGCAGCACAGGATTCTTCAAAATTTCTCAAATTCATCGTGGTGAATCTTCTCCATGAAGGCTTATCTGTTGATTTTAGGTTAAATAATTCTCTCCCATTGGTATAGTTAAATATTGATGTGCGGATATTGCGTCGTTTGTTTGACCCATCCTTGATAAATCTTTTATCAAAGTTTAATCCTTTGGATGTTGTGGAAATATTACAACATTCTACGCGAGTAGTGCTTGGTATACTAAAAGTCCCTGCAATCACCCATCCGAATACCGAGTCTGTCAGCTCTGGTAATCCGTTCCCGATATAAAATTGACTTCCCGATTTGAAAAATTTGTTGAAATGTTGTATTCCGAGAATCAGGTCTATCGGTTTTGATCTCGAAAATGCTGGATCTGCCAATTTCAAGCCCCTTGGTATTTTCCAATTTCTTACAAATATGTTTGAAGTTGGTAGATTGCCTGTCACCTTATCAAGCAATCGGAATTCCATCTCACACGAAAATCCTTCTACTCTCGATCTAATATTTGCCTTAACCTTTTGTTTTACCCTTTTATTTGTTTTATCAACGCCGATAACCGATGCTTCTGCTGGAACCCTTTGGAGTCTCATGAGGTGACAAAACTGTTCTGACATGAAGTTGTCCTCAGATCCCGAATCTAGCAATGCTCTTGCTGGATAAGTGATCCCTTTATCATCTTCCACAAGAATGACAGCCGTTGCTAGTATAACCGATGATTCCTTGGTTGATTCCATTCCAGCTCCCCTAATTTCTGGTGAAATATTCCCTTGGTTTGATGACCTCTTCACTGCACAATATTGAGGTTTGAAGCATATCAATGTATGGTGTTTCTCCATGCAATTCCGGCATGCATATCGCGAGTTACAGTCGGTTGCTTGGTGTCCCCTCCGGAAGCAATTCCGACATAGCGAAAGGGTACGGATCAAATTATCACGAGCGGATATTGTCATCTGTTGGAACTTCGGACATTGGTAAAGGAGATGGAAACCTGGACAAACTACACATTGTTCCCTGGACGATATCAATGCGTTATGGCTAGTTTTGGCTAAAGGTATTTTCCCCTTGAATTGTTGTGAATAATCCTGATTCGCCTCGACGGATTCTTCGGGAAGTGAACTAAGCACCCTTATTCTCCTCTGTAGGAATTCCGTTAAATCTTCGATCGTATTATGCTCCTTTGGAGTAGAATGCTCCTCCCAGCTTCTGCGTGTAGTTGGATCCATTCTCGAACACAACACATCCAGTAGCAATAAATCCTTGTAATCGGCTGGTTGTACTAGTTGATCCAAAGTTTTAACGATACTCTCAAAAGCTTCTAAAAGTGACTGCAGTTCGGCTACCGACTCTCTTGTAACGCTTGGTAAATTAAAAAGTGCCTGCACCTGCCTACGCTTGAGCATCTTGCTATCATTATAGCGTTTCATTAACGCATCCCACGCTATCTGGTAATTCGCTTTGGTGATTGCGAGCGAGTCTATCAAAGACCTAGCTTCTCCTACTAAGCACCCCTTTAAATAGTGGAGTTTTTCTACATCTGGTAAGTCTGTTTTGCAATGAATCAATGACAAATACAGATCCCTAAAGCTCAACCACTCATCAATGTTGCCATCGAAGGTCTGCAACTTGATTTGTGGGAGTCTAACGTGCTCATGGATTGAATGTTGGTTGGTAATTGAAAGGTTCAACTTCTTCTCTGGCTCCTTGACCTTCTCAAGTAGCAAAGATTTCGCCCTGTAATAACGATCGCCAAATTCCGATCGTTTCCTGGAGTAGGTTTCGTCATCGTCATTGAAATCTTCGTGCATCTCGATCTCCATTGTTGTGTCGTTGATCTGATCCCATAATTCGTCCAATTTCTCTATACGAACTGTCGCTGCAGTCGCTGGAGTGTCATCATCCATCGAGTCGACAAAACGGCAAATATCGTCGAACATTCCCAATAGAGCCTTCAACCTCGTTTGAAGCGCCTTGAGTGAAGTATTCCGCGTGATTGGTGCCATAATTCCCAAAGTTGTTTCGTAGGATAGGAAATACAAATTATGTAGTACTCAAAAACACCAGCCACGGCTGGGCATATACTGTGAACTGACCTACGGAATAATTGTTGGTTCTAGTATCCAAAAGCAGTGTGCCGGCTGATCATCGGAATCACATCTGCTGCTCCTCATTAGTAAAACGTGTAATTTTCAAATTCGAGTACCCCTCGGTTACACGTTCCACAAAAATTCAATCGAATGCCAAACCAATACCAGTGTGCAAGATGGAAAACGTGGGTGTAGTAAACAATAACAAACTCCAGCTTCGGCTGGACATATACAGTTCATAAACTGACCTTAACAAGAATAAGGGATTCGATGTGCGGTGATTTCTACGGTAAGCGGTGCGATTAACCGGTGTTACGATGTGATTTCGTACTTTGGTCCTCAGTGATGACAAAATAGTGCGATGACATCCGTTGGCTGATTTTTGCCTTCGGCTGTGTTTGTGTTGTTTCTCCGATGGTGATATATAAATAAACAGTTGGTGTAGATTTTGCCAAAATGTCTCAGCAGCGGCTGGACATATCTCGTGTATATATTTACCTGGACAAACCAGGAATTGAGGCCGACGAAATGTTGTGATGCCACAGTGTACCGTATGTGTTGTGCCAACCCGTATTTTGAAATTGATTCCCAGCGAAATGATTGATCGCGATTGCCCTGGATGGTGTGCGTGCGTGGATCCCGTATTGTTTCTGGAGAACCAGGAATTGCACCCGGTGTTATGATGAATCAATGTATCGGTTGTGATCAAGTATGCTCGATGGATTGGATATGCCTTTGTTTTCGTTGATCACGTGATGTTGTTCGATGACCCCAAATGTTGTTTGTTTATATCTCATATCTTTGTTTGCATATCATTTCCTCTGGTAATTTATAAGGTAATTGATGATATAGTGATCAAACTAGTAAACAAACCGAGCCGTATTCGGTTGTGTGATGTGAGTTCCTCAGCGGTTGTGTGGATTATTTTAATGAAGAATCGCTTTTGGTTGTGTGTGTTGATTCCGTTGTTTCTCGAGTTGTGAAATGTAAATAAACGCGTGGTGTAGATAACAATAATTATCCCAGCATCGGCTGGACATAAACTATTTGTTTATTTACCTGGACAACCAGGATTTTGAACCTGGTGTTGAAGTTGAAGTGTAGAATCGAGTGTTTTTGATATGTTCCTTTCCTGTTGCCTTCGGTCGGATTTACTGTAGTGCGAGTCAGTATGATGTGGATTGGATATTATTGATGCCAGTTATTGGTTGGTGGTGCAGTGGAATTCAGTTGAGTTGGTTGTGATGGCGGATCTTCGGTTGTGTCGTAGAATAAACAATGGCGAATTCCCAATTCGCTGTTGTATTGGCCCAAGTGATGGCGGATTTTCCTTTTCGTTTGATATAATTTGGCTGCTGAATCCTTTCCGTTTATCCGGTTCGAAGGACCAATGTTGGGTAGCTGGTTCGATGCCAATACGCAGGACCCTATCCTGCGTTTCGTCGACCTGGGACTGTCGCGGTTTTCCTTCCTGGGTTTATAATTTGGGGGGTAAGTAACCACCAAATAAACACAGCACCAACTTGAATATGCACTACAGTCTGTTTATTTATAATTCACAACTCATATATTTACAATTCATTCACATTTATATTATTTACAGGTAATTTTAATATGACATAAATAATTTGACCGTTCCAATGGCCGTTTCTTCCAACTCTCTTTTTTATAAACCTTCTATTTTTCATCTTCTTTTTTGTTTCTTATGATTTCTTGTTTGTCTTCCTTTCTCCTATCTCTTTCTCTCTTTGTTTTGTATCATGGTTTTTTTGTGTTGGTAAATTTCAGGTTTCCAAAGCCAACGAAGGTCACCCATGCAGCAAATCATAAAAGTGGGGGTTTACCGAATGTAAAATATTCTCGGATTGTTCAGTAACCAACAGATGTGTTGGCTCGGTTAGACCTTGATTACATGTCCCAAATATATGTTTTCCTTAAATCTATCGATGTTCGTGTGTGATTATCCTTATATCCTTATACCCTCCATTTCTTCCTTTGTGAGTAATTGGTCCGCTTGCTATAAACAGAAGAATGAAATGTAAATTCACAACTGATGTACGAATAGATTTAAGAATTGAGTGTGTGTGATTATCAACATTGTAATAATTTCCTTATACCCCATCCTTTTCCTGAGAAAATGTCACCCTTTTAATCTCGAGTCCACCACGAGTAATCGGTTTCCCACATTACTAACCATAGATTTAAGAATTTTGTTCATATATATAGTTTTAAAAATATATTTAAGATTTCGGCTCCTTTAAACTTATGTAACTGAGCCTGTAAAAATAAACGAATTTATAAAAAAAAAAAAAAACATTTCACTCTCGAATATCGAACATTTATACCCTCCCATAACGTAGAAATTGAGGGGGTGATAACTGAAACGGGTCTGACGAGCGAACAAATAAAAGCAGAAGGAAAAAGGCAAGTTCAAGAAGCTCCCCTCAATGGAAGTGAAAATATTGGACTGTCGCCAACTCGGGAAACTTTCCCATGATGGGGACCAAACTAAATTTACGCCGTCCGACTCGTTTCGAGTCACCTTTGCTGGTGCCGCCCTCCCTGACTACGTTATGGTGGACAAATTGAGACTACCTGTGCGACTCTTCGTGCCAAAGCCCATGACTTGCAACAAATGCAAGTCAGTTGGTCACACTTCGGATTATTGTGCCAACAAGGAGCGCTGTGCCACTTGCGGAGAGCAACATGAGGGGAAATCCTGCAGTGCGACTGAGCATAAATGTCCATATTGCGGGGGATCCCCACACGAGCTCTCAGTTTGTGAAAATTACAAGAGTCGCTGGGAGAAACAGAAGCGCTCTTTGAAGGAACGCTCGAAACGCACTTTTGCGGATATTTTAAAGGGCGCTTCTCCACTGGCCCAACAACAACAACCAATCAACACACAAAATGTCTTCGCCACGTTGCCCGTTAACGAAATAGAAGCGGACACAGCTAACGGGGGCACACCGTTCATTTTCCAAGGGAATCCCCGGCGCAAAAATGTGACCACTCCCAAAGTTCAAGGACAAGCCCCTCCGGTGATACCCTCTGTTAGCATGCCTAAAAAATCGAGTGCAGCGGACAAGCAAAATCAGGTTCCTCCTGGTTTCCGTGGGAATAATTCACCTTCGAATGGCCCAGCACTCGAGGGGACATCAAAAACCCCAACTGTCCCTGTTATTCCGTCCAGTTCAACTTCCCAATCGGGATTTATAAAGTTGTCTGACCTTTTGGACCAAATCTTCAAGTGTTTTAATGTTTCCGACTCCATCAGAACCCTTCTCATCTCAATGCTTCCAGTATTAAAGACAATTTTGCAACAATTGATGCAAACATGGCCCCTCCTTGCAATGATTATCTCTCTTGATGTCTAATTCAAATAGAGAGGTCGGAGATATCACTGTTTTACAGTGGAATTGTCGTAGTCTTATCCCTAAATTGGATACATTCAAAATTTTAATTCATAACTACAATTGTGATGTTTTTGCTCTGTCCGAAACTTGGCTTTCTTCGCGAGATGATATCTCTTTCCACGATTTTAATATTATACGCTTGGACCGTGATGATAGATACGGAGGGGTGCTTTTGGGGATCAATAAGTGCCACTCATTTTTTCGAATTGACCTTCCACCTATTGGAGGGATCGAATCTGTTGCTTGTCATGCAAACATCAGAGGCAAAGACCTCTGTATTGTCAGCTTGTATTGGCCTCCGAGAGCTGCGGTTAGCCGCAAACAACTTGATGACATGTGCTCACTCCTTCCTGAGTCACGATTGATCTTGGAAGACTTCAACTCTCACGGAACTGCCTGGGGGGAACAGTACGACGACAATCGTTCATTGTTGATATATGACCTTTGTAACAGCTTCAATATGACCGTTTTGAACACTGGGGAAACAACACGTGTACCTAAACCTCCTGCTAACCCAAGTGCTCTTGACCTCTCGCTTTGCTCGAATTCACTATCGTTAGATTGCAAGTGGAATGTAATCCAGGACCCCAACGGTAGTGATCACTTGCCAATCAAAATTTCCATCACCATTGAGTCGAATTCTTCTGAATCTATAAACATGGCATATGACCTCACAAGACACATTGACTGGAAAAAATATGCGGACGCGATTGCTCTAGCCATTAATTCCAGAGATGGTTTACCTCCATTGGAGGAGTATAACTTCCTTTCTCGTTTGATCTATGACAGCGCGGTTCGCGCTCAAACGAAACCCATCCCAGGTTCCACCATTTCCCGAAGGCCTCCCAATCTATGGTGGGATAGCCAATGTTCCAAGCTTTATGTAGAAAAATCGAATGCATTTAAAGCTTTTCGGAAACGTGGAACCCCTGAAAATTTTCAAACGTATTTAGCCCTTGAAGATCAATTCAAAAACTTAATCAAAGGGAAAAAACGTGCTTATTGGCGAAATTTCGTGGGAGGTTTGTCACGAGAAACGTCAATGAAAAAATTATGGAAAGTGGCTCGAAACATGAGAAATCGCTCTTGAACGAATGAAAGCGAAGAATATTCACATCGATGGATTTTTAATTTTGCACGAAAGGTTTGTCCTGATTCCGCTCCTGTGCAAAAAATTGTTGGTGATATACCACAAGGTAGGTGCGATCTTGATTCCGAGTTTTCGATGGTAGAATTCTCTCTTGCTCTGCTCTCATGTAACAATTCTGCTCCGGGATCGGATAGAATTAAGTTCAACTTGCTGAAAAACCTCCCTGATGTGGCGAAACATCGCTTGTTGAATTTATTCAATCGGTTTCTGGAGAATAATATTGTTCCAGATGATTGGAGACAAGTACGAGTTATAGCTATTCAAAAACCCGGAAAACCCGCGTCCGACTTCAATTCGTACCGCCCAATAGCAATGCTGTCTTGTATACGGAAATTGATGGAGAAAATGATCTTGTTTCGCCTTGATCGATGGATTGAAACGAATGGCCTACTCTCAGATACACAATATGGGTTCCGCAGGGGCAAGGGGACGAATGATTGTCTTGCGTTGCTTTCTTCAGAAATTCAAATGGCTTACGCCGAAAAAAAACAAATGGCTTCAGTATTCTTGGATATAAAGGGGGCCTTCGATTCTGTTTCAATAGAGGTTTTGTCGGACAAATTACACTCTCGGGGTCTGCCGCCTCTATTGAATAATATGTTATATAACTTGCTTTGTGAGAAACATTTGAACTTTTCTCACGGAGATTCGGCAGTAAGTCGGGTCTCTTACATGGGCCTCCCCCAGGGCTCATGTTTAAGCCCCCTTTTGTACAACTTCTATGTAAGCGACATCGACAATTGCCTTACACAAAATTGCAGCCTAAGACAAATGCAGATGATGGAGTGGTGTCTGTCGTAGGATCAAATGAATCCGAACTGCAAGGACCCTTACAAGATACTTTGAACAATTTTTCAACCTGGGCCATTGGGCTAGGGATCGAATTCTCCACGGAGAAAACAGAGATGGTGTTTTTTTCTAGGAAGCATAGACCAGCAAAACCAAAGCTTCAACTTTTGGGTAAACCGATCACTCATGCTATGTCATTCAAGTATCTTGGGGTCTGGTTCGACTCCAAATGTACTTGGGGGGCCCATATTAGGTATCTGAGTAAAAAATGCCAACAAAGAATAAACTTTCTCCGTACAATTACCGGCACCTGGTGGGGAGCCCACCCAGAAGATCTTATAATGTTGTATCGAACAACTATTCTCTCAGTGATGGAGTATGGCAGTTTCTGTTTTCAATCAGCTGCCAAAACACACCTCATTAAACTCGAGCGAATTCAGTATCTTTGTCTCCGTATCGCGTTGGGATGTATGCCCTCAACGCATATCATGAGTCTCGAGGTTTTGGCAGGCCTACTCCCACTAAAAGATCGCTTCAATTTATTATCTCTTCGGTTCTTCATCCGGTGTAAGGTCATGAACCCATTGGTGATCGGAAATTTTGAGCAGCTGATCGAGCTAAATTTTCACTCCGGATTCATGAGTTCATATCATGAATTCATCTCCATGCAGGTTGATCCTTCTTCGTATATTCCCAACCGTGTTTGTTTCCCTGACTACATCAATTCCTCTGTGCATTTTGATCTGTCCATGAAGTAAGATATCCATGGATATTCAGATTACCAACGATCGAGGATCGCTCCAACGATCTTGGATGAAAAGTATGGGGGTATCAATTGTGATAATATGTACTTTACTGATGGGTCCACTATAAACGAGTCCACAGGATTTGGAGTGTTCAACGAATTTTTTAGCACCTAACACAGTCTTCAGAATCCTTGCTCAGTGTATATTGCTGAATTGGCAGCAATTCATTGGGCGCTGGACAGCGTCGCCTCACGACCTGTTGAACACTATTACATTGTAACGGATAGTCTTAGCTCTGTCGAAGCTATCCGTTCAGTGAGGCCGGAAAAGCACTCGCCGTACTTCCTTGAGAGAATACGAGAAATTTTGAGTGCTTTATCCAGACGCTGTTATGTCATTACTTTTGTCTGGGTCCCTTCACATTGCTCCATTCCGGGTAATGAGAGGGCTGACTCATTAGCAAAGGTAGGTGCAATTGAAGGCGATATTTATCAGCGTCAAATCGCCTTCAATGAATTTTATTCTTTAGTCCGCAAAAATACCATCGCTAACTGGCAACGCAAGTGGAATGAAGATGAATTGGGCCGGTGGTTTCACTCGATTATCCCAAAGGTTAGCCTTAAACCGTGGTTCAAAAGTCTGGACTTGAGTCGGGACTTTATTCGCACCTTCTCCCGACTCATGTCCAATCACTGTTCGTTAGATGCACTACTCTTCCGTTTCAATCTGGCCAGCAGCAATCTCTGCGTTTGTGGCCAAGGTTATCACGACATCGAGCACATTGTTTGGTCGTGCGAGGTGTATCTGGTCGCCAGATCGAATTTAAAAAACTCCCTTCGGGCCCGAGGAAGACAGCCCAATGTGCCGGTGAGAGATGTGTTGGCTCGGTTAGACCTTGATTACATGTCCCATATATATGTTTTCCTTAAAGCTATAGATCTTCGTGTGTGATTGCCCCTACATCCTTATACCCTCCTTTCCTTCCTTTGCGGGTAATTCGTCCCCTTGCTATAAATAGTAGAATAAGTTGAAATGTAAATACACTATAGATATACGAATAGATTTATAAATTGAGTGTTCATCAACATTGTTACAATTTCCTTATATCCCATCCTTCTCCTAAAAATATGTCACCCTCCTAAACTCGAGTACACCGCGAGTAATCGGTTTTCCACCTTACTAACCATAGATGTAAGAAAATTGTTTATATATATGGTTTTAAAATTATATTTAAGAATTCGGCTCCTTTAAACTTAAGTAACTGAGCCTGTAAAAATAAACGAATAAAAAAAAAAAAGTGGACGAGTTTTGAAGTTTTTAGCTCCTATGTGTTGGCAAAGTCAATACCAACAACAGAATATTCGGTGTTATTCTATAGATTTTGAAAACAATCTTCATTCAAGAGGAAACTAGAAGAAAAAGGGTGCACAGTTACTTAAAAAAACCCGTTGTGGACCGCTTGTGAACTTTGGAAAGTTCATGTACCGAAATACCGTGGCACGTACTTAAAAAGTATTAAAAACCTTTACATCGGAGTTGATCTGTCCATTGGCAATCGCGTAGGAATGTCACAAGGACAATCAAGAGCAACGTTTCCTAATGCGATTTGGTCAAAAAGTTTGATACCGCCCGCAGCGCAGTGCGGAGAATTCATCTCTCCTACCGAATCAGCATACAATCAAATTGATCTCTCAAAGAGAATACTGTGACCAGCCTTCGTTTCTGGAAGTGGTACGATTAGCTGGTAATCAAACTCTACTGCTGTTTGCTCATGGACGATGATACATACGTGAAGGCCGATCTCGGGCAGATTTCTCGATGTAAATTTTACATGGCAATTGCTAAAGGGGATGTTATTGGAACAAACATTTACATTACAGATAAAATAATAAACTTCAATTAACAAAAAAACATAGAACATAACGAACATGCCCATTTCATGTGTTGACATACCACTACAATCTCTGTTTTTTGGAGAATATTGTAGCTCAACTTATTGTTGTTCAAGATAGCAAGCGGTTTTCATTATGAAAATTGAAAATAGTACCTTTTTCATTATTAAAAAAAAGTTCAAAAATCGAACATTTTTTAATTGAGTAGGTCATGCTAGTAAGAATATATTTATGTGTGTTTTCTTGTCCAAATGTGTTTAAATCATTATTGAAATAGTAAGTAAATGTACGAAATGAGCTAGGTCTATTCACCTAGAGTCGACGTTGAAATTTTCTCATACGTACAGAAACGTAGTAGGAAACACATAACGTTTTTCATAATGAGGCTTGGTTTTGGTTAGGGTGGCATATTTTTCCTGGCTCAAAACCACAAAAGGGACCCCTTTGAGAGCAGAAGGTGATAAGGTATACAGGGTAACTTCAATATAACGTTCATCTCACCTTCAAAATTGTACGTATTATCAAATTGTTGCACGTATCCTCCGCGTAAAAAAGCGACTCCAGTGTAATTTCTAATGGACACTGGAACTAATTTGAGTCAGGTGCTAAAACAGTTAGTACATTAGAATTTCATCATATCGTTATTTTTGCTCATCCGGAAATAATTACGGTAATTTTTTTTTGGATATTCACAGCAGAAACCCGTTTGTCATGCAACATTTTACACATACAAATAACTGATAATCATCACGAGCGTGGCCCTCGTTTTTTCATCTTTTCGGTGCCAAAATCAAAAGGCAAAACCATTGATAATGATGCAGTTGGGAAGGCAATTTGAATCCATTTGATTATAGGCCTTCCCAAATATTACTCTTGCTAAACCGAAACAAGGTACAGGAAACGGGGTGTAAAAAGCTGCAAATGATCTCCCAAAACCGTCACGTCAACGTCACTCGCCGATGAAAACATCGTTAATCAAGTAACCTAGTAGTAAGCCATTGACACTTTGCTCTTCTCTTCGGCGGAAGGTGAGAAAACAGAAACACAAATCTGTCATATTTTGAGATCTCGCGCCCCGTTTTGGGGGGAAATGTGTTCAACAAACAAAACAAAGAACAGACTCAGCGAAATTATTGCTTCCTAATTTACATGATTTGGCCAGCCTAACTGATTAATCCTCGCCATCCGGGGGCCATTTCGTTCCGTTCGACCGAAGAGTCGAAGTTACACATTTCGATTTAATTCGGTCTCGATTAAAAATTTAAATTTCGTGAATTCCTCAGCTGTCAGGAAAAACGTCTGTTTCGGATTTGCTACTCCTCCCCATTTCAGCTACAAGTTGCCGTGTTAGTGGGTACGGAATGCCAGCGAGCGCTTGTCGTCGTTGCCGATTTGGGGAAGACGATGCAGGGTTAAAGCGCACCTTGCTATCCATTCTTTGAAGCATCCTCGGTAAACTGATTGCATCCCTGGGCTAGCTTTCAAAACAATGCCCCGGGTACATTACGGGAGGAAACACATTTCACGGTAGTCAATGCCATATCAACGGATTTCGCTTTGTTTGGGCGCTGATGATCTTTCTATTTCTTTGATTCGGCCGTAGAATCCACCAAGAACCGACCCAACAACAAAACTGCTCAGACGAAGGCTGACTTTTTACCCACCGCCCACCGTGCTCGTCGTTTCCCATCATCCCCTCGCCTGATTTCTTGGAGTGATGTCCATTCAACAATTTTGACTAACCGATCTCACTGCTTCAGTCTATCCGGCAATCATTTAACCAGGAGTGATGTGATGAAAATATTTTAAATTCCTGTTTTCAAATTAGACACGGGGTCAACATTTTGTGTTGTTTCGCCTTTTCTTGTATTTTTTTCTTACTCTCTCTCTCTCTCTACAAATAGTTGAATGATTTGGATGGACCATGACCATGTCACTGCCAATGTTGATCACCGACTCTCATCACGTCGGGTTGTGTGACAGTGAATTTCTATGATTGGATACATTTGTTCCCATATGAGTTGGCAGCACTGTGGAGTGAAAGCCGACCATTCAAGGGTTGAACTCGATTTTAGTGCTGTTTTGTTATCGGTTATCGGTTATCGTTACCGGCACATTCTGTCAGAAATGATCCGGACAACAACCCATGTTCTGGAAGAAAATGTATCCCGCGGCTATGGCCAATCGGTTGGAAGTGTTGAAGGTTTTCGATTTGATGGAGCCGAAGAGACACTGATAGGATACCACCAGCAGTCTGTTGAAATTTGTGGAACCATCAGGGAAACTTTCCCAAATAAATTTGATAATACACATAAGATGATGCCAACAGCCAACAGCCAACAGACGCGAACACACAGTTAATTAAATGTTTAATTAGTTGACAAATGACTGATTACATGCAGCATTTCTTCAACTCACTCACTTAGTCGGCGGCTTTCGGCTCACGAAGGGAAGACCATCTTCGTGGGATAAAAATAAATTTTGATTTGTGACTTTGAGTCGTCAAGTTTTTTTTACTTTGCTTTTTTACAAACCACGCTTTCTGGCGACGACAGCAATAGCAGAATGTGCACCGTATACCAACCGCATTACGTAATACGTCAGTCAGTGACAGGACCCTGACTCGGGAGGAAAAATGAGGAAGCACCGCGAATGTCATTCGCACTATTTCGCTGAATCTCTCTCTCATCGGAGTTTTCGCCAACCCGTTTTCTTGGCAATACTCGGAATGTGTGATTGATGCAACGCTGCCCAAAACATGAAAGAAACAATACTTTTGCGATGATTAATGTGGCTTAGACTGCCACTGTCAGTAATGGTAACTGATCATCACGTCCACTTCACGGTGGTGATAAAAACGTGAATGTAAAGAATGTGGCTTTCATGGATCAAGGGCCAGCGATTGATAAGCGACGTCAGTGAAAATAACTCATATCTCAGATGAAGTTTTGGTTTCTTCAGGATTGAAGGAAGTTCTTTTTCTCCCACAACATTCATTTAACCGGAATTCATGTTATCCTAAGTCACCATCGTGTGACTCTAAGACTTTATTCCGGGTATTTTTTTAAGCCAAATCATTTATTGTAGTCTATGTGAGAATTTTGAATTGACTATGAATGATTTTCAGAAACATGAGATATTTGTATGCGCTACATGATGCCGAATTTTCCAAAAATCATTCACTGTTTGCGCATTATAAAATTGGTTCTGAAAATGGTAAATAACCATGAAAAAAATCGGTTCTAAGATAAAACAAAAGTTTATTGAATGTATTAGTTTCAAATGTTAATAGAAAAATTTTAAAATTATATAGAGAGGCTAGTTGGTTACACAAATTTATCGTTTGAGAGCAACGCATATAAAATTTTCAGGTATGCCGCGTTTCATTACGCAAGCTATAAACAAATATAGAAAGCATATGTTTTACTGCTAATCCCAGTGTATTCGAAACAAGACAACCTGATACCAACCACCGCACAAACCACTTGCAATATAATTGTGATATTTATATGTTTTGCTGTAAAATTTTCATCTTTATACGCTCACATTGAATATCAGAACTAACAATAATGCATCGAGTAATGTAGCATACCTGGAGGTTATTTCTATATACTTTGGGGCGAACGGTACAAATGTCATCGAAACAAATGCAAGCAAGAAACCGGTTGTGTGCCGCAAGGATGCCTGTTAATTTCTCAAAAGTCTTGACATGGTACGAGAAAATGTCTTCAAAAGTATTCACCATAATATCGGAGGAAAGTTCTTCAAACAGAAACGGAACTGTGATAACTCTTTTTGTTTATTTCAGCTTTGAAGTTTTGGTTGTAACTCAAACCATATCCTTGAAACTAATTGTAGAAAAAGTATGTAACCGGAAAACCTTCGATTTGTGAAGTGGTCGTTTGAAAGATCTAAGTTAATCTATTGTATGGTAAAGGCCCAAAATAATAGAAATGCAATGTCACAATCGTTCGAATTTTCGAGCGTAAATGAACTGCTGTCTTCTAGAGACAATATGCATTCAGACCGCTTCGTTCGCTGAGACTAAAGCCCTACTTCTTTTGAAGATATTTTCATAGTTGGAATTTCATGGAAATGATATCTTTTAAAAAAACACGTACGCTATCATACTGAAATGTCTTCACATATTTCATAATGTCTTCAAAATGTATTCACAGAATCAAATGTCTTCAAACCTGGCATCTCTGGTGCGCCACAAAGTGAAAGAAACTTCCGAAAACTTCTAGTGGAAAAACGCTCATTATTTGCACAAAAAGAACATGCCTATTATTGACCAAGTTACCCCATGACGCAAGTTCGAAATTTGATTTTCGAACTGGCGGAAAAAAACGGATTGAAGCATTCGTTCAATAAATAAAATTAGATGGCTTGGAAGTGGTTTTTAAAACGTATCCCAAATCTTTCATTCCAGAATTTTTTTTTCCAAACTGTAAATAATCGAGTCCAAAATTGTATATAATCGAATCATACGAGGGTCGTTCAAAAAAAAAAGTTTCAGTGCCTCAGAAATCGCGGAAAAAATAAAGTTAGGACAAAAACAAGGTGTTTCATCACCGTACTATTGTGAAGTTTTGGACCGATTAGGAACCGCGATAAAGAACAAAAGGCCAGGTTTATTGACGAAAGGAGTGTTCCTCATCCACGATAATGCGCGGCTCCATTCTGCTCGCGTACTCAAGAGCAATTGAAAAAAAATCAAATGGACTGCGTTCGAGCATCCTCCTTACTCCCCAGACCACCTCGTCCCTAGCGACTATCACTTATTCCCGATGATGAAACAGGCGTTCGACGTTCAACGATTCGATAACACTGAAAAAATTCGCGACGCAGTTACATAACGTAGATTACAAAAATCAACTTGTTTTTTGTCCTAACTTTATTTTTCCGCGATTTCTAAAAATATGTTCCCCACCCGACAAAACTGTGTGTAATGATTGATTCGCGCATTTTTTCATATTTTCTGTCAGGACTCAACCTAGAAATTCCGTAACGACATCTTTCAATTTTCATTAACAATCCGGTAATGCTTATCATGATAAAACGCACAAATCAGAAAACAGGTCACGTTCTTATGAAATAATGTTAACGTTAATAACTATTTTTGCCGCGAACGGATTTTGACGATTTACAAACCAAACGAATCGGAAATTCCCTAACATTCGTTTCTTGTGCTATATATTAAAGGGTGTGTCACATCAAAATGCATCACGGAAAAAACGCTGTAGAAATTTAATTTTTAGGAATTATATCATCAGCTTTCGCTTATAATCAGATAAGAGTGTATAGATCACGTTGGCCATGCTTCACTGTCAATTTTTCGTAAATTTGGAAAAATGTCGTCGAACGAAAAAGAGCGTCGTGAATTATTCCTGCGCACTCATTTCGAGAATCCGGAGTTGTCACATCGGGACATCGGTAAGATGCTGGGAATCGTCCAATCCACGGTCAGCAGAGTACTAAAACGATACTTCGAGAACCTAACCATCGACCGGAAAGTGAAGAACGGCAAAAATGGATGCTCCGTCAGTGAAAAAGATCACAAGCGCGTAGTTAAGCAGTTTAGACGTGATCCGAGAAGTTCGGTCCGGGATGTCGCCAATAAGCTGAATTTGTCAAGTTCATTCATCCAGCAGACCAAGCAGCGGGAGGGCCTGCGTACATACAAGGTTCAGAAGGCTCCTAACCGCGACGAAAGGCAAAACATGGTGGGGAAGACGCGAGCCCGGAAGCTGTACACCGAAATGCTGACGAAGCCACATTGCCTGGTAATGGACGACGAAACCTACGTCAAAGCGGACTTTCGTCAGCTGCCGGGCCAGTTGTTCTTCTCCGCAGAGGACAAATTCAGCGTTCCGGAGGAGATTCGCAAGCAGAAACTATCCAAGTTTGCCAAAAAGTACATGGTGTGGCAAGCGATCTGCTCTTGTGGAAAGCGGAGCGCCCCCTTCGTGATGACCGGCACGGTAAACGGGCAGGTTTACCTTAAGGAGTGCCTACAGAAGCGCTTACTACCACTATTGAAGCAGCACGAGGGCCCGACCATCTTCTGGCCGGATCTCGCTTCGTGCCACTATTCAGAGAACGTGTTGGAGTGGTACGAAGCCAACGGGGTCACCTTCGTGCCAAAGGAAATGAACCCGCCCAACGCGCCGGATCTTCGCCCAATAGAGAAATATTGGGCGATTATGAAACAGGCCCTCCGGAAGAACCCAAAAGTTGTCAAATCGGAGGCGGACTTCAAGAGAAAATGGATTTCTGTTCAAAAAAAACTACAATCTGACGTTGTACAGAACCTTATGGACGGGGTAAAGAGGAAGGTGCGAGCATACGGGCTTGGGCTCGAAGTATGAATAAAAAGAAAATGCCAAAAGTTGTTTAATAGTTTTTATTTTACTGTCTAAAATTTGCAAAAGGATCGGTCTACTGGGCGAATTTCTACAGCGTTTTTTCCGTGATGCAATTTGATGTGACACACCCTTTACAATCCCGTGGTGTGTAAACGGTTCAAATTGATAAAAACTTGAAGCATATTCATTTTTCATACAATTGTGTGCTTCCCTACCCATACCGTCGATAACGTGCCACTTATCGGCGATCAACGAAGGGGAAAAATTTAATGTCTCCGCGAACAAAGAAGAGAAGAAGAACGAAGGGGAATATTTGCCTACAGCAGAAATGTTGGATCTCGCTGAGGCAAATTTGATAGAGACGAATGAACAGGAAAGTTTAGAACCTATTTAAAACAAAGGAGGTCAGGGTAATTTTTCAGTATCGCTCTAGATAAAAAGTAATCAACATTGCCTGTTCTTCCTTGTTTTGCGTCATCACATGTCTTCGTTTCGGATTGAACTGTGGACGCGACCAAATTACTTACTCGCTGATGTATCTTGCATTACAATCATCACATCAAACTGACACCGTTCTATAAGGGTTTTGAACTATACAATTGTGTGGGAAATCATCAAATTAGGCTATCATCGGCTCACCATGAAAAAAATTGTTTAGGAATTTTGTGTGTGATTTGGTTTCGCATGACAGTAACAAAACTATCTCCACCAAGGATGACAGCTAGCTAATCGAGACCGAAAATAATAATAGAAAGGGCTACTGTTGAGAAGAGCGCGAAGCGGAGGACTTGAACAAAATAACAGCGTAGATCAACAATGGGGTCGTGTCTTGGACACAACCTTCTATAATTTTTCTCTGATAAACTGGTGTAGTATCTGTAATGTAGTATCTTACAAATGAATTTGAAAAAATTGCTCGAAATTTTACTGCCTGCAATGATGAAACAAATCCTAATTTAAAATTTAAATTGATCATACTATGCCTATATTCATCCGTTCTGTCCAGCGCAACCTACCATAATTTCCACATGTATTCAGTACAGCTGCACTTCATTCGTTCTCAAACAGTTCGTTCGGAATCAGTTCGTATGGCGAACAACCGTTCGTGCACTTTTTTCAGCAATTTTTTTTCTTTCGTACCGTTCTCGCATCGTAATCAAACACAATGAGGGTATGGAAAAAAAATTATCGAATTTAAAGAACCGGCCACGTACATTTCGTTTATTGGTCCAAAAAAATGACCTGTACAAAATTTCAGTTCAATAGGACATGATTTAGGGGTGCCTCAAAGCACTCAAAGTTTTAATTTTTTGGCCACTCAGGCTAAGTCTCAAAAAGTAGATTTTCAGCAAAAAAATTTTTTAGATGACCCAAGATTTCGACGTTTCATGCATTTTTAAGTCATTTGGCATCGAAAAAAAAATCGATTTTCCAAATTTCAAAAAAAATATCGAGGGTGAAAAAATCAAAACTATGAGCGCTTTGAGGCACCCCTAAATCATGTCCGATTGAGCTGAAACTTTACACAGATCATTTTTTGGGCTAATAAACAAAATGTACATGGTCGGTTTTTGAAATTTGACATGACCATTTGCGCTGCCACCCTACTGTATATGCATTGGAAACAGACGTGTCCCAGCTTACCTGTATTTGTAATGCCGATTTTCTAAGGCTCCTTGGGTTTCAAGTTTGTGTGGGGGAAACCGTATTGCTCTACTACTGTGGTTACTTTTTTTGGTCGATACAATTTAAGGAGCTCAAATCGGGTCAATCAAAAGTTAGTGCGTTTAGATAATGCTTGACATTACACGACATTGTATATCTCAAGAAAAAAAATTGTTCATTGTGATAGATGTGTAGAAATATTTCCTACCCATTGATGCAAACATCTTTGCGATCAATCAAAAAATGCTCGAGTTGGAAGCATTCGAAATCCTTCGTTTTTTTCCTACATGTTCGATGTTTAGATTTATTCCTGTTAGACGTAGTCCTACGTCAAAAGTTTTTCGATTCGGTGGATAGGATCTACATAAAAAAGTTCCATTTACAAAAAAAGCTCAAATCCTGATGATTCCGTTTTCTATCACTTCAACCCTCTTCTGTTTTCCAGGAACATATTGAGGCATGTTGTCTGCTCGATTGTGTATCGAAACTTTTATTATTGTTATTAAAAATAATGTCATGTGCTCATAATAATTGTGACATAAGGTAACGTTTTTTTAACGCCACAAGGTGAATTCATTTTTTCATCCAATTGAAACTAAAGCTATGTTTAGTCTCATATATCGCACAAAAAATAAAATCACACAAAAAATCGCCCAAAAGTAGGTTTGACAATTAGTTCAGCATTTGAACTAAAAACTTGCCTGCTATTTCTACAATTTATCAAATTTTATCATTTTTGTTGTTTTAAATCATTAAAAATTGTTATGGAGCGATATGCTTGTGTTCCAACAAAAAACAGAATAAAAATATGATTTTTCGTCTTTGTTTACAAAATTAACGGGTGACAGTATAAAACAATATTCAGCGATCTCTCGAGACCAAAATCATGATTCCATCCTTAATATGAAAGCTATTCCATTTCCCATCATCGAGCAATGATCCTTGCTCCCGAGTGAGAGCGTATTCGACAATGTTTTTCCTACCTAACCCACAACAGACGCGCGCGTTGTGCGGGCTCCCATAAATCATTCCGAACATAAGATCTCAAAATTGTTGGCGTGTAAATATGAGCTCCCAGCAAAGCGTATAACACATCACTTTGTCGACTTGTCAAAATTCTCAACTGAAATCTCGGAATCCGAGCAGTCGTCATCCAGTCCTACCAGCTGTGGCAGTCAAGTGTCACCGGCAAACGACGACGCGACAAAGATTTTCCACCGCAGAGCGCGGCTTTTCACCCAGCTCCCCTGCGTCACATCGAACCCGAAGCCGGAGAAAAAAAGAAAACGTGAATAATTAACTACAAAATTATGTGTCTTAATTACCCCGAAAATAATTTGAAACTGCTACTGTCTTGTGGAGTGGAAACTTCTCCGACCCAGCGCTCCCGAGGGCGGTGGAAATTCCACCTTGTCGCATGGTCGGTTGCCTTTTCACTAACACCTCATCCGATGATGGCACCGAGCTGGAGCTCCTTTTCCATTCTCCGCGCCCGCGAACTCCTAGAGACGCGTCTGACAGATAGCATGCGACTTGACATGTTGTTCCTTTTTTTTTTTGGTTTGGTCCCGAATTGCCCCCGCTTCAACGGCAACATGACACCCAACTCGCGAACAAACGTCTATTGTAGTCGCGAGGGTGTGCGTGAACCACTGCGTGTCAGTACTGATTAAGACACACGTCTCAGCTTTCTTCTTCATATTTTGGAGTAGGATTCCAAGTCTCGCACAGGGACCACACGCAAAAGCCGTGTTTGACATCATTGTTACCAACGATGCCAACTACTTTTCATAGCGATTTAGAAATGGAACGGTAAGACGGTAAGGTTTTCTTGAGATGAGGAGAGTTATCCTCTGGTGCTCGTTTTGAAAAGAGTGGAATTGTTGAAATAGAAATCGGAAGGATTGCGATTGTATTCAAACCGTTTTTTTTGACATTCTGCGTACAATTCGTCGAGGTGGAAAAAAAAGCTTTCACGCTAAACGAGCTGATAGATATCCTTCCAGTCAACAGCCACGTGACCTCCAAAAAAAAACTGTCGGCCAGACTCTCTGGTTCTCTGTCAAATTAAACGAGGATGACACCGTGCCAATGCACGACTCGAGCCCGCTGTTTATCCTCCCGAAGGGATATAAAATTCAATTTGCCCTTCCAAGCTCCCACCGAAAGTGAAGCCTATCGAATTGAAATTTATAGCCTCGGCAGGGCGCTCTCATTTTTCAGCGAGAGTAACCCGGCGAAAATTGGCCACATCGGAGAGCGTCTGGTCGCGTGGCGGAAATGATTTGCGTCATTAAACTCGGCTCGGAGGTCGCTGCTAATCCTGAAGGAAGGACTCCCGTTGCTTGCGTGAAGAGGGGTGAAACGTTGTTATCATCATCGTGTGAATGATAATCGTATTTCAAGCACATTAGAATCAACTGTAGAATTAAATTCTGATCCGAGCGGTTCCGAGAGACGCCGAAAGTGAGTGACGGGAAGCAAGCTCTCGTTCATCAAATATACATTCCGTTCAGTGCCGGAAGGTGAATGGCAGTTGGTCAATTTGCAGATTGATTTCCACAAGGCTCGTCAAGTTTGCACCCAGAGATCATTTGGCCGGGCGACTTGGGATGCTGCCCTCAGTCCGCTGACTCACTGATTTATTTCTATTACACTGAGTGCATCTGCTAATCAAGGTGGAAAATAGGAAATATCTCGTTTTCACAGGCCACATCTCGCCACCTCACTTGCGATACCTTGTGATTAGTTCCGTTTCGGCAAGTTTGACTGTGTTACCGGAGATGATCAAGTAAAAAATATTTTATCTAATTTCCTGCATCAATTTGACTTATAAGCTCTGAGGGTGTAAATCCCTGTGACCCTAATTATGAACATTACTGCCGACATGGCAACACTGTAATCAGCTCTCGCATCATCAAAGAAACTGAGCAAATCTCCATAGGAACCGTATGAGCAGAGAGTAGGAAGATTGAGATGTTTCTGGGTTCAGGATTTATGATTTTGTTCCTTTTAGCAAAATTACATCGACACGTGGGTGTAGCGCCTTTCACAGCTTCTGTGGGTGATTGTGAAAATAAAACTGAGCTATCGCAAACTATCGGGGATGAGTGAAGTAAACGTGTTGATGTGGAGAAAGTTTTTCTTTTCGTCTCTGTTAACAAATTATGTATGAACTGTGTTCGAAATAGAGGTACCGTTATGTTTCAGAATAAACAGTACTGAAGAAGATGTTCTGCGATTCTATCAGCGCGAGAGTTGCATTTCTTTGATGGTGTTCTTTGGGTTTCCGTGGTCAAAACTTAATAAAGGTCAACTCATTTGCAACTATCGCCTCCGACAGGTTTGTGATACATAAAATAATATCGTGATAAATTGCACGATAAGATATTTTTGTACATTCATACTTTACTTATGTACGTAGATTTTTTTATAAACATATAAATAAACACTAATATACATAATGCTATTTTTTATAAAAACGGACATCTTCATGTAACGATAAAACTGTTACATTTTTCCCAAATTTGAACAATCTTCGTGTTCAAGCTGAACCTTATTTTGACTGGTTCGTTCGTTTTGCTTTCTCTTCGCGTGTCCGTGTTTTCTGTCAGTTGGGTAGTGACAAAGTGTATTAATTCTGAGTAAAAGTGCGTTCTATTTCGATGAATGAAAATCCAGTGAAATTATTCAAGTTTCTAGAAAAAATTTCGAAAATAATGGAAATATTATTCAGTGAAATTTGCTTCGTTTATTTCACAGTCCCGTTATTCAGACGATTTTTATATGCTCGCGTTCGCTCGGTATCGTGTCGAAACTTGTTAAAGCAAGTTGAACTCAATTCTATCCGTTCCTGGAGCCGAATTGTTACATGAAAGGAGAGCAAAGGAGAATTCTACCATCGAAAACTCGGAATCAAAATCGCACCTATCTTGTGGTATATCTCGAACAATTTTTTGCACAGAAGCGGAATCGGGTTGAAGTCTCCCAAGATCAATCGTGGGTCAGGAAGTAGTGAGCACATGTCAACAAGTTGCTTGCAGCTAACCGCAGCTCTCGGAGGCCAATACAAGCTGACAATACAGAGGTCTTTTCCTCTGATGTTTGCATGACAAGCAACAGCTTCAATCCCTCCAATAGGTGGAAGGTCAATTCGAAAAAATGAGTGGCACTTATTGATCCCCAATAGCACCCCTCCGTATCTGTCATCACGGTCCAAGCGTATAATATTGAAATCAAGGAAAGAGAGATCATCTCGAGAAGAAAGCCAAGTTTCGGACAGAGCAAAAACATCACAATTGAACTTATGAATTAAAAATTTGGATGTATCCAGTTTAGGGATAAGACTACGACAATTCCACTGTAAAACAGTGATATCTCCGACCTCTGTATTTAAATTAGACATCAAGAGAGATAATCATTGCAAGGAGGGGCCATGTTTGCATCAATTGTTGCAAAATTGTCTTTAATACTGGAAGCATTGAAATGACAATGGTTCTGATGGAGTCGGAAAGAGTAAAACACTTGAAGATTTGATCCAAAAGGTCAGACAACTTTATAAATCCCGATTGGGAAGTTGAGTTGGACGGAAAAATAGGGACATTTGGGGTTTTTGATGTCCCCTGGGTCGTTCGAAGGTGAACTATTCCCACGGAAGCCAGGAGGAACCTGATTTTGCTTGTCCGCTGCACTCGATTTTTTAGGCAAGCTAACAAGGGATATCACCGGAGGGTCACATTTTTGCGCCGGGGATTCCCTTGGGAAATAAACGGTGTGCCCCGTGAGCTGTGTCCGCTTCCATTTCGTCAACTGGCAACGTGGAAAAGATGTTGTTTGAGGAGATTGGATGTTGTTGTTGTTGGGCCTGTGGAGAAGCGCCCTTTAAAATTTCCGCAAAAGTGCGTTTCGAGCGTTCCTTTAAAAAACGCTTCTGTTTCTCCCAGCGACTCTTGTAAGTTTCACAAGCAGAGAGCTCATGTGGGGTCCCCCCGCAATATGGACACTTATGCTCAGTCGCACTGCAGGATTTGCCCACATGTTGATCTCCGCAAGTGGCACAGCGCTCCTTGTTGGCGCAGTAATCTACTGTGTGACCAACTGACTTGCATTTGTTGCAAGTCATGGGCTTTGGCACGAAGAGACGCAGCGGAAGCCTCAATTTGTCCACCATAACGTAGTCAGGGAGGGCGGAACCAGCAAAAGTTACTCGAAACGAGTCGGACGGCGTGAATTTTGTTTTTCCCCTTTTCCTAGGACACTTTTCCTAATTGATGGCAGTCCAAAATTTTAACTTTCGTCAAAGGGAGCTTTTTAAATCTGCCATCTCCCTCTTTTATTAATGCGCTCGTCAGACCCGTTTCTGTAATCACCCCCGAAATTTCTACGTTATGGCAGGGCACATAGGCGCGATATTCTAGTACGAACCTATTGTCGACAACAATCTCGTTAGCTTGCTTCCGATCAACCACGACAACACGCAGTTTGTTCGGTCTAACCTTTCTAATTTCAACCACGGAGGAATAATTTTTTGTCAGATCTTTCATGATCTGAATGACGTTGAGCGATTTCCCGTTGGGTTTGGGCCGGAAGAAAACAACCCATGGGCCAGATCCAGGTGCATCTTCTGGATAGACCTTGACACGAGGAGAGGAAACAACTGAGGGGGAGGACGAGGTCGATGGTTGAGCGGGAGTGGGATCAGTAGGGCTGGGTGGCAAGTTCGGGAGTTGATCGGAAGCGGGAGCGGGAGAATGAGGGGGTGAAGAGGAAAGGTTTGCAAATTTTCTTGAGGGGGGCTTGTTAAGGTGGGTTAGTTCTTCCTCTGGAGAGACATCTTCCAAGGGAGGGACGCGTTTAAGCGACTTTCCAGTCCCCGTTGTAGTTATCGAGGAGGAAACATCAGTTTCAATCTCCATATCAAACTGGGCTCCTTCTGCCATTATGGCAGATATACAATTATATAATTTTGATTCCTTAAACTAATATCTGTTATACCTAAAGCGCACAAGAGTGCGAATGAATTATAACGGTGTCTCAATCGAACCACGTGATGATCGCTCGGCACAGCTGCAACGATGACGATGATACGCCTCACACAGCGATGATACGGCACACGCACCGCACCCGCGGTGGAGGACTTCTTCCTCACGCTGGTTGTAATTGATTTTCTCTTCACTCGCGCTATACAGAGAATCCCGTTAGGGCGAAATAACTTCACCAGCCACGAACTGATAACGGTATAATATCCACTATAAAGGGTGTGTCACATCAAATTGCAACACGGAAAAAACGCTGTAGAAATTTAATTTTTAGGAATTATATCTTCAGCTTTCGCTTATAATCAGATAAGAGTGTATAGATCACGTTGGCCATGCTTCACTGTCAATTTTTCGTAAATTTGGAAAAATGTCGTCGAACGAAAAAGAGCTTCGTGAATTAATCCTGCGCACTCATTTCGAAAATCCGGAGTTGTCACATCGGGACATCAGTAAGATGCTGGGAATCGTCCAATCCACGGTCAGCAGAGTACTAAAACGATACTTCGAGAACCTAACCATCGACCGGAAGGTGAAGAACGGCAAAAATGGATGCTCCGTCAGTGAAAAAGATCACAAGCGCGTAGTTAAGCAGTTTAGACGTGATCCGAGAAGTTCGGTCCGGGATGTCGCCAATAAGCTGAATTTGTCAAGTTCATTCGTCCAGCGGACCAAGCAGCGGGAGGGCCTGCGTACATACAAGGTTCAGAAGGCTCCTAACCGCGACGAAAGGCAAAACATGGTGGGGAAGACGCGAGCCCGGAAGCTGTACACCGAAATGCTGATGAAGCCGCATTGCCTGGTAATGGACGACGAAACCTACGTCAAAGCGGACTCTCGTCAGCTGCCGGGCCTGTTGTTCTTCTCCGCAGAGGACAAATTCAGCGTTCCGGAGGAGATTCGCAAGCAGAAACTATCCAAGTTTGCCAAAAAGTACATGGTGTGGCAAGCGATCTGCTCTTGCGGAAAGCGGAGCGCCCCCTTCGTGATGACCGGCACGGTAAACGGGCAGGTTTACCTTAAGGAGTGCCTACAGAAGCGCTTACTACCACTATTGAAGCAGCACGAGGGCCCGACCATCTTCTGGCCGGATCTCGCTTCGTGCCACTATTCAAAGGACGTGTTGGAGTGGTACGAAGCCAACGGGGTCACCTTCGTGCCAAAGGAAATGAACCCGCCCAACGCGCCGGAGCTTCGCCCAATAGAGAAATATTAGGCGATTATGAAGCAGGCCCTCCGGATGAACCCAAAAGTTGTCAAATCGGAGGCGGACTTCAAGAGAAAATGGATTTCTGTTCAAAAAAAAACCACAACCTGACGATGTACAGAACCTTATGGACGGGGTAAAGAGGAAGGTCCGAGCATACGGGCTTGGGCTCGAAGTATGAATAAAAAGAAAATGCCAAAAGTTGTTTAATAGTTTTTATTTTACTGTCTAAAATTTTCAAAAGGATCGGTCTACTGGGCGAATTTCTACAGCGTTTTTTCCGTGATGCAATTTGATGTGACACACCCTTTATGATGGATGCGAACAAATTTGCGACCGATGTCTTCTGACTGCACGAGCTGACTGATTTAAAAATTTGAATGTATCCAATTTAGGGATAAGACTACGACAATTCCACTGTAAAACAGTGATATCTCCGACCTCACTATTTGAATTAGACATCAAGAGAGATAATCATTGCAATGAGGGGTCATGTTTGCATCAATTCTTGCAAAATTGTTATTAATACTGGAAGCATTGAGATGACAATGGTTCTGATCTGAGAGGGAGGAGCCAGCTGAATGACAGATGGTTTGTTTTTTTTCTTATTCTTTTTACGCATTCTCATCAAGAAAATTCCAATCTGACAATTTCAATCAAGCAAGTTGTTGTCATTCATTTATGAGAAAAGCGTTCAAACTTTACGTGAACCTTTGTTTGTGAGTACATTTGTGCGTTTTTATCCCCGATTTGATTTTTGACGTAGGACTGCGTCTAACAGGAATGTATGGGGGGTAAAAAATTTGAACACTGATCATGTAGGAAATAATAAAAGATGTACCAGGTGTAGTAATATGATACACTATCATATTTCACTCTCATGTATCCATATCTATTATTGTCGTTAAACACAAACCATGTGCTTGAGTTTACTTGAACCATAAATTTAACACTCATGTTTGTCACCCAAATTCTCGACCTACAAAGAAGCAACACAATCAGCACCAAAACCTTTTCCTTTTCCTTGTAGCCCATTCAAACAAGTTTATTTTTACATTTGATAATTTCGATATAGTTGTCCTAAAGAATTATTTCGATGATTTCTAAAACAATATCCGAAATAAGAAGCAAACTGATTTTTATGATTTGTTTGTCGGAGGAGATCTTGTGTGAATTTATGGATGTTTTTGGCTCATTTGTTACTTTTTCCGATCGTTCATTCAGTTTTCGCGAATTCTTTCATTCTTTCACTGATTCCAGATTGACCTATTGCTGCAAGCTCGATGAATCGATTTTTGCAATGTGGGCGATGATTGTATATTTTCCGATGCAATTTGAATATGCAGCATATGTGGAATATATAAAATAAGTGCTAATCTTCCAATGAAAAGAGTTAACATTGATTTCTCTCAGGTGCATTTTGAGGGAATTTCGTTTGTGTCCGATGGAAATAATAATAGGTTGACTAAAAAGGATACTGTTTCTGCATTTTTAACAGGCAGTGATAATGATTCGGATGAAGATGAGAATTATTCTACCAGTCTCTCGACATCTTTGCCATGATATTCCTGCCCATCACTGATGGTCCACTCATATACAAATTTTAAATTTGACGTGCATGTCGCTTATCGAGGCAATAGTATCACTGAAGATCCAATCGAATTGACCGATAGTGAAGGTGAACCAATTAGTCTTGTCCACAAAACTAAAAGGGTCAAGATTCTTTCTCCCCTTTATGTGTGATATAATTTGTATACCATTTCCCATAGACAACATCTCTGTCGCTTCCAATCAGTCTACATAAATGTTGCGCTCACTCTGCCCTCCCTCACAACACCCACTTCCCGTTTGTGACATTGATGAGTGAACATTGTTTGTGCGAGTGTCAAACAGGAATGAATTGTCTTTCTCAAGATTCATTGTAATCTTACGTTGATCGCACTTGATCGAAGAAATTACAAAAAAAAATGTATTTGACCGCAGTAAACCCTTTCTGAAAAAAAAATGGATTTGATTTGCTGAAAACACTATCTTGTTTTCTCTCGTTATGTGTGGCGATGGTAGTTTTTTCGAAGCTTATGCTGAGTTTTATGGCTTCGGCGTTTTCAGCTTGCAACGATTTTCAAGATTTTTAAGCAGTAGCCTTCTCCACAGCAGCAAGTTTGGTTTTTTTACAGCAGTAACTGTTCCAAAATGATCTAACCACTGTACAATTAAAATTGATTGAATTCCCGAGCTGGCACCTGCTTATATACCGATTTTTGTGATTTCAATAGCTTGCTTTCAAAACAATTTTTGAGCTATTGAAACAAGTTTTTGGATCAATAAGTAACACACATATAACGCGTAGACATTTTATCTTTCGAATGAAGCGGTTATCATACCATTTCTTTCAACCGGCGAAGCGGATTTATTGCTCAAAATTCTGTTTCTCCATTGTAACACTCTCGTTCTCGAAGCTTTGAACTTACACCCCTGTATAGAAATGAAAGATGTAGTCCGACGTCAAAATTATTTTCACATAAAATGTCTTGCGAAAAAATGTCATGCTGAAATTTTTTACACATTTCAATACTTCCCCTTGATTCACCGTGACTGGTTCGCGCTGACATAAGGGTGATCACAACAAACGCGAGCTGGCTCCTCTCTCTCAGATTCTGATGGAGTCGGAAACATTAAAACACGTGAAGATTTGGTCCAAAATGTCAGTCAACTTTATAAATCCCGTTTGGGAAGTTGAACTGGACGGAAAAACAGGGACAGTTGGGGTTTTTGATGTCCCCTCAAGTGCTGGGTCGTTCAAAGGTGGACCATTTCCACGGAAACTAGGAGGAACCTGATTTTACTTGTCCGCTGCATTCGATATTTAAGGCAAGCAAACAGGAGGTATCACCGGAGGGACTTGTCGTTGAACTTTGGGAGTGGACACATCGTTGCGCCGGGAATTCCCTTGGAAAATGAACGGTGTGCCCTCGTTAGCTGTGTCCGCTTCCATTTCGTCTACTGGCAAAGTGGAGAAGATATTGTATGTAGAGATTGGTTGTTGTTGTTATTGGTGCAGTGGAGAAGCGCCCTTTAAAATTTCCGCAAACGTGCGATTCGAGCGTTCCTTTAAAGAGAGCTTCTGTTTCTCCCAGCGGCTCTTGTAAGTTTCACTAACTGAGAGCACGTGTGGAGTTCCTCCGCAATATGGACACGTATGCTCAGTTACACTGCAGGATTTGCCCAAATTTTGATCTCCCATAGCGTGGTATAGCGCTCCTTGTTGGCGCAATAAGCTGCTGTGTGGCCAACTGTGACTCGAAACGAGTCGGACGGCTTTGAATTTAGTTTTGTCACCATCATGAGAGAGTTTCCCGAGTAGGTGACAGTCCATGATTTATACTTCCATAGAGGGGAGCTTCTTGAACTTGTCTACTCTCTCTTTTTTTTATCTGTTCGCTCGTCAGACCCGTTTCAGTTATCACCCCCTCAATTTCCACATTATGGGAGGGAATGAATGTGCGATATTCGAAAGTGAAATGCTTATCAGCAACAATCTCGTTGGCGAGTTTGGGCTGGGCTGCAAATTTCAGATACAGAAGTGCAATTGGCCATATCTTTCATGATCTGAATCACGTTAGCGCATTTTGCATTTGGTTTTGGCCGGAGGAAAACAACCCACGTTCCAGTTCCAGGTGTATCTTCTGATAAGACTCTGACACGGGGAACGGAGACAACAGAGGGGGAAAACGAGGACGAGGGTTGAGTTGGATCGGGAACACCAGGAGGGGGCGGCGAAATTGATGATGGGAGGGGGAGTGGGAGTTTAAAAAAAACTTTAAGAAAATGGATGTTGTTTTCGTAATTATTTATTGTATTTGTTTTTTTTTATAGTTTTCTAGCTGACCCGGTAAACTTCGTCCAGCCCAAAACTTGTTTTTTGTTATCAATACCTTCAAACATTCACGTTTTTCACGTTTTTTAACTGATCTGCTAATCGACCCCGTTGAATTTACCTTTTACTATAAAATCCCTAGTACTTCTACCAAAACTCATCATTATAATATCAGATTATTTTCAGACACAATTCTCGTTCAAGATTTTTCAACCACTTGCAAATAACATGTTTCTCCGTTACATGGAATAAATGTTTGATATAGAAAATATGATAGAATAAATACAGCCCTAAAACGGACAATTCCTTCCTCGAGTTTTGCTCTTATCAACATATTCGGCAATCCGTTTTTATTGGTATAGATAGAAGAAGATAAAGATATTTTGTTAGCACAAACATCAAATGGACTAACAACGCTTGTCACTACTATGTAATTGTAGAACATAAGGGAATTTAATTTTCCGAATTTTCCCTTTTTCCTTCAGACTTTTCCGAAAATTTTCAATTGTCATGTTTGATTGGAATATATTTGGTTGAAATATGTGTAACATTTTTATGGGACCCCCTCTCCATTCCAGAGAAGGGAGAGGTGTCATACCATCATAGAAACATTCTCTTCTCCCCCATCTCGAAGAAACTCTTATTCGAGAATCCTAGAGTTGGGCACCAATTGTTTTTTGCTGAAAAAAAAAATTTAAGATTATTTACAATTCCACAGGACAAAACAAGATATTTAGGTACGAGGTGAGCGGACAATAACATGTAAAGCAAAGATGTATGGATCCCAGTGAAAATAGTATTTCTTTTAAGGGATCCAATATAATATAAGAATATAACATAGTAAAAAAGATAAATAGAAACAAACAACAAAAATTTGAATATAAAACATAGATTGTAGAAAATTATGAGAAAAACTGGCAAGTATACAAAAATAAGAAAGCCAAACACTGAGGTGGTTTATTGTGGTTGATCGAAATCTATATTAGGAAAACTCTTATGATCGATTTTAGGTATAGCTTCAATTTATTTTTATTTCCGGTGGCAAAGCATTGAAACGGGACGGTCCATAAAACAAAATGCGCTGTTGACCAACATTGGTTGTTGCCCGACTTCGCATTAAATTTTGGGCTTGTCGTGTGGAGCGTTGGTGATTTGCTGTAGGTATTGTCAGGTTGTGATGGATATTATTGTCATTTATAACGCTGTGAATAAATTTTACAGTCTGTAATTCGCGCAGTCCAATAAGAGGCAGTATACTATGAGAATCGTCAGAGTATAAGTCCGAAGTAGGATGAAGAATTGGTAGTCTGTATATGATTTTCAAACATCTATTCTGCAACACTTGTAATTTTTTTAGTTTTGTTTTACATGCATGCCCCCATACTATTATTCCATATTGCAATAGTGAGTGTATACATGCAAAGTAGAAATTGATTAACGCTTTCTTGGCCACAAAGTGGGATACTCTCTTTAATAAACCACAGAGTGAAGAAATTTTTCTCTCCAAAGAATTTACTTGTTGTGTCCATGATAAGGTCGTGTCTAGCTGAATTCCAAGATATTTGAAGTGGTTAATCTTGTCAATTGAAATATCCCCGACCTTTGGGTCGGGACAAACGATGATTTTTTTCCTAGGTGAGTGGAAGAACATATATTTTGTTTTTGACAGATTAAGTGACAAAAGATTGTCTTGAAAATAAGTAAGAAGAACATTTAGATCATTTTCAATATTTGAGACGACGGTTTTTGATTCAGAACAAGGATAAAATAATGCAGTGTCGTCAGCAAATAGTCTAGCTGTTCCTATCAACGGAAGGTTACCTATATCATTAACGTACATAAGAAACAGCAGAGGCCCGATATTACTACCCTGGGGTACTCCTATATTGATTGGACGCAGGATACTTCTGGCATTATTCAATGCAACATATTGGTGTCTATCGGTGAGATAATTTTGCACGAGGTCGTTGGCTATTCCTCGAATACCATAGATATTCATTTTTTTTAGTAATACATTATGATCGATTGTATCGAAGGCCTTTTTTAGGTCAAGAAATAGTGCTCCAACTACCTTTTTGTGATCGATTCCATCTATCAGCTCATCCACAAGCTCAGTGACGGCAGTTACAGTGCTGCTGCCACGCCGAAATCCGTACTGGAGCTGGTAGAAGACGTTATTTTTATTCAAAAAATCAAGAAATCTGACAATAATGAGCTTTTCAAATATTTTATTAAACACTGATAGGGTTGGTATCGGTCGATAGTTGCTAGGATTCGTACAATCGCCAGATTTAAAAATTGGCACAACTCTAGCAATTTTTAGACAGTTTGGATATCTTCCTGTAGACAGCAATATGTTGAACAATTCTGAGCAAATTCTAGAAAAGGCAACTGCGTTCGTTTTTATTACATTCACTGGGATATTATCAGATCCGCAACCTTTTTTGCTGTTCAGATCTTGTATGATCGTTAGCACCTCAGCTGGATTTGACGGATATAAAAAAATTGAGTTTGGGACATAACGAGTGTACATCGATGGATTACCATTATTACGCTTAGGAATTTCACGAGATAGTTGAGTTCCAATGCTTGAAAAATATTCGTTGAAAACTTCACACACTTCTTCGTCCTTTGTATACTCAATACCATCATTAATAAGATTAATTTGTGTTCTTTCCTTGGAGCGTCCAAAAATGGAATTAATTGTTTTCCACATTCTTGAATTAATCGTATTGTTCAATAATTGTTGGAAAAATGCTCTTTTACTGTGCCTTTTCTCTACTTGAACTTTTTTTGAAATATGGTTGAGCATTTCTTGTAGGTACGTATCATTAGGACGGCTTTTAACCTTTTTCAAGTATTTGTCTTTAATTTTCAACAATTTCCAAAGATCATATGACATCCAGGGACAAGCGTTTCCTTTGGTGTTGACCTCAACAGAGATGGTTTTGGAGCATTGGTTTAACAACGCATTGTACGTCGACGAGATATTTGTTAAGCACAATTCAACGCTTTGCCCACAACTCACTGAATCCAAGAAATTAGAGAAGAGCGTGTTTAATCTGTTGTGGTCTACAATGGTCTTTTTCAGTTTTGTTTTGACTTTGCAACCGTTTAGTCTTAACGAAGATACAATCAATGAGTGATCACTGAGACAAGAGAAAACAGTATCATTCCGAATGTTTGGCGCGTCCATGATTCTGCATATAACATGGTCCAATATATTGTTACTCGCATTGCGCGTAGTAAACGTGTTGCCACATATAAAACCTAGCGACTGTAAGAGATTGCTATAACGAACTACAATATTATTACCAGACAAATTTACAGGAACATTCACGTCACCTACAATGAAGTATGGTCTTGATTTAGAACGATTCAATTTATTTTCCAGGAAGTCACAAAATCTGTTGAAGTCAAAAGAGGGGGGACGATAAACACCTAAAACATCGAAAAACTGATTATTGATTGATAGCTCAATGTGAATGAAATGAAATCCATCTAGATTTTGATTGTCAATGATTTTATGTCGAATTGAATTTTTAACGAATACAGCTAAACCACCAGCAGATACCTCACGACACGAGATAATCGATTTGTACCCATTTATATTATAAATTGAGCACATTTCAGCTTTAAGCCATGTCTCGCCAATCACTATGACATCTATGGACACGTCACACTGATTAATGAATAAAATTATTTGGTCGAATTTTTCTAAGTCATTTATTCCACGAACATTCCATTGAAGAATTCTCAAAAAGTTACCGTTAATATTTCTCAAGCTAATGTCCAGATCATTCACGTCGTCATGGGAAAAGTTATTTGTATTTGTATGAGTCATAGATTAAAAGACAAACACAAATTGAATAAAAAAAACGAGGAAAACAGGCAAGAAGAAATTACACAGCATTGTTGTGTCTTTTCCTCTTGGGCGAGGGAGTCTTAGTCATGTTCAAGTATCGGGTCATTAGTTTACTGAGATCTTCTCTGTTTTTTATAACGTCAGGTCTATCACCATCTCTTTTCTTTACTAGAATTGTTCCGAATATGCCAGGCCAGACATATTTAATGTTCAATACTTCCTGCGATTCACGAAGTTCGCGAAGTAGTTCAAAAGAAAGCGGAGACAATTCATCACGAATGGAAACAGAAGTTGTTTATTGCCCCCTAGAACCTCCAGATGCCAAATTTGGTTCCGTTTGCTTAATTAGTTCTTGAATTATGCAGAAATGTTTGCTTCATTTGTATGGCAGTCCCCCACCTACCCTCAGAGAGAGGGGAGGATTGTCTATTCACCATAGAAACGTTTCGTGTCCCCTAAAACCTTCGCATGCCAAATTTGGCTCCATTTACTCGATTAGTTTTCGTGTTATATAAAAATTTGTCTTTCATTTGTATGGCAGTTCCCTCGTAGAGAGGAGGGTGGAGTGTCTGACCACCGTAAAAACATTTATTGCACTCTAATACCTCCACATTCCAAATTTGGTTTCATTTTCTTGATTAATTCTCAAGTTATGCAGAAATTTGTGTTTCATTTGTATGGCAGCCCCCCTTAGAGAGGGGGTGGAGAGTCTAACCACCATAGAAACATTTATTGCACCCTAAAACCTCCATATGCCTAATTTGGTTTCATTTGCTTGATTAATTCTCAAGTAATGTAGAAATTTGTCTTTCATTTGTATGGCGGCCCCCCCTTAGAAAGGGGGGAGGGGTCTCAAACTACCACGAAAACCTTCCCCGGCCCCAAAAACCCCTACATACCAATTTTCATGTCGATCGGTTCAGTAGTTTTCGAGTCCATAAGAATCAGACTGACAGACAGAAATCCATTTTTATATATATATATAGACATGGTTTCGGGAACAGAGGCACTATATTTTTTATATACTTTTTTTCTAAAGCTGATCTTTTTACATAAAATGTTCAAAAATCATAAAGGTGTATTTTTCATTTTAGAGTTTTCAAGCTCGCTCATTGGCATCAATTTGATAACCGTTTATTTGAATCAGTCCAGTAGTTTTTTTTGAAAAAAGTCATTTTTGGAAAAAGGGTAAAAAGTTGATTTTTCGAACCACCCTAAAATAGAAATGGGCAACCTAATGAACGAATTTAAAAAAATGCAGGACTAATATTTTGCGACATGGAACAAAACTACACCTTTTTACGAAAATCTGAGAACCACTATATCGGTTTCGCATGGAATGGATGCATATATACACGAGGATCTGTTAGTATTCCGCTAGAAATGAATAGTTCGTTCACCATTCGTGTCACATTATATAAAATAATTTCCGAATGTTTTACGAAAATCAAACCCCACGCTGAAGAATTTTGCTGTGAACGTAACTGATTAAGGTCTCTCTACAAAATTGGTGAATTGGTCCTTATCAAACCGGACAACGTACCACCAATTCAATGGCCACTGGCACGTATCACACAAATGCTTCCCAGAAAAGATGGTCATATTCGTGTAGTAATCGTGCGAAAAATCTTCAAAATCGCTATGATACGAGGTCTCATAAAAAGGTATCGCAAATTTTGAATTTCCGCGGGTTACATATATTCGATTTTCTATTTTTTGTGGCGTGTTGGTATTTATTTCTCTCACTTATTTCGACAAATTGAATGTTCAGTGACTTCTCCATATCTACCATGGTCCGTTAAGTTGATCCTCAGCAAAACAAGCATATCGATTGGCTCGTTAAATTGAACGTGAACAACGGGAGTTCTAGTTAGAATGAATGAATGAATAGCACTAATCCTTTGGCATCCCTAGGTAATTTGTTTACAATATAATAATATACTTCAAAAGATCTTCATTTTCCATTGTAGCGGAATATCGATCGTTCGATCGAACTAAAACCGAAGGAGTGAAAAATCGCATTACGGATTTGTAAACATGAATTTCTCACGCTAATATCATGCCTCTGGTTGGTCGGAGCAGCCTCAAAATGCAGATAGTAGATAATATCTGGCCGTTTTTTCTTTTGCCCCAACACCACGTTTGAGAAAGGTGGTGATGGTCACCACCTTCGTATCATTCCTCTCATATTACGGCTAATAAATGTGAGAACACAAACCCATAACGTGAGCAGAGAAAGTGTTTTTGTCGATGAAATCCTTTCAACTCTCGATATTATACGTTTTTTTTTTTTTTGAAGAGTCATCGTTTGAACAAGCAATTAGCCACTAAAGACGAACCCATCCATGTTGGGATCAAAGCGCGGCCAGCAGCTCTTAGGATTAGTGCCAAGCACTCGTCAATCGGTGTGCGATGGAGGTTTCGGAGCATTGAGTAGCTCAAATAGGAATCGGCTACGATTCCTGTTTACGCTCGCCTACGAACCGGTCTAGTTTTGGAAATTTGACGCTTTGTTGTGGCGATCGAACTTTTTTTGGCTGTTGCTGATCGTGATGGTATCTGTTCGACCGGGATGATTATGAATGAATTTAATTGCGGGGTTCATCATTTAATTTGTACCTTCGGATGCCGTTAGCGCTAATCAATGGGAGGAAACCGTTTAAAGGCGCTTTTAGTCATCTGAACGGAGTAGCATTGTTTCGGAAGACCCCACAGAGGCGATCGCTGAGAATCCGTGAAAACCTAATTTCTCATACTAATTGTTTTCCGAACGTAACACATTTCGGTCCCAAATAACCCCCGGAAACCCAGAAACGCTTCGAACGCTTGACAAATTTACCAAACAATTTCAATAACGAGTTTCTCGTTTGCTTTAATTTTCCACACGTCATTACTTCTCGTTAGCTAATGGACGTTTCGAAAGCGCCCTTTCACTGTGTTCACCAGCAGCCAGCAAAAATCCCTTTCCAAATTTTCCGGCCCGTATAAATTTGGTCACAGTTTGCGCAGTATGAACTCATTCGTCTCGTTCAGCTCCTACTACATTACACTGTTTATGGCAAGGGGGCGCGGTCGGCGATTGGAACTCCGCGTCCCGCTAAGTATGTCACTCAGATTTTCGACTCGTCATAAAGCTGCACAAGTACCGCTTTAAAAACCATGAAATGAACTCCTCCGTGGATTGCCCGGGACTCTCCGGCAGCTTGTGTCCTTTGGTGGCGGGTGTGCGCTGCGCTGTTGTCCCAGAGGCAAATCTTTCACACCCGTCAATCGGGTGGCCCACCACACAATGGTCCGATTTGTGTGGTCTTGTGGTGAGCGGCCGGATCGAAGTGTTCTGTCAAAAATATGTATGTGTATCCCGCAGTGCTTGGATCTGGATTTGTCGTCGAAAAAGCGAACAAATGGGGTCATGTCACGTTTCGTCAACTGACAACTTGTGGGCCTGTTTCAAAATTTGGCCATATAAATCCTAACCATCGGTTTAACTATCGAACTTGGAATAAATGTTTTATAACACTTGTGCAGAACCTTTTTTATGTAACAAACTCAACTTCCACCGGTTGTTTGCCAGGAGCCGAATTTAGACATGCATAATTATTTTCTGGTGTGAGTTATTTTATATTCTTATTTTTTCAACCAATCCACATCTGGCCTGTAACAACGCGAGATGAAGTGAGAAGTTGGGTACGAATCAATGCCTAAATACGTCGGCAATCGTTGCGTTTGAAAAGCGTGAATAATTGAGTGAATGGGATTTTGTAGACGTTTACTGGTGGCAACTTGAGGCTGCTCATTTTCAAATCTGGATTTAACGTTACGGTACCTTTTGTTTCAGCCAGCTGTCAGAAGAAGCAAATTGTGTTATTTTGATTCCATTTCTTATTTTTCAAATCCCAAGGACACTGCCCCGTTAAAAATGTTTGCAAATGATATACTGATCTTTGATATAAGAATGATAATTCGTCATGGAGAATCAACATGGACTAAAAAATGATTTCAATTAAAGATACATCACACCACCCCCACGCTTGCATCAAAAGTAGTCAATCCTGGGATCAAGATTCCTACTTGAGCCACCAATTCGCCACACCTGTCATTCGCGCTTCATTAAAACCCGTATCGTTGGAAGTGATTGCAGCGGTACGATACGAAAGTGCATGGTCCAGCTGTAGCAGCTGGAAGTGTGGTCTGATAATCCCTTTCCGACCACAAGTTAAGTGCACCGCGATTGGCAGACACACACACACTCACTGGGCACAAAGGAGCGACGACTTGAAAGTAGTAATTGAAAGTCCTTCTCTGTGCCACTGGAATCGAAAATAAGCCGCGGGACGGCCGAGCGCGCGCCTCTCCAGGTGGGAGGTGGGTCTGAGCGCACTAACGCGAAAAGTTGGCGATTATGTCAAAACAGATACTTTACGCCTTTTCAATTTTTGATGTGCATTTTGTTCTTGTATGCAGATAGGGGTAGTGGGGGCAAATTGGTCATGGGGGGCAAAGTGGTCACCTGCTTGTTTGGTAGTATAACTATTGACTATAGATGCCGTATCGATAGTAACCTTATGTTTGAAGAATTTAATGACTTTTGAGTCACCCTGTACTTCAGCAGAGCTCTCGCATGTCAAAATACAAATAAATAACAGAAATTACTCTCTCGATAGCCATTCGGCCGTAGTTCTGTGCGCATGGTATCTAAGGAATTTCTCATGAAATTTAGTTTATTCAATCTCATATGTTGGACAAATCATTAGTTTGGACGACTGTTCACATATTCTAGAAGAGGTGAATAGATATTTTGTTTAATCTCAGCGATTAATTCGCATAGAAATTACTTTGATATTGGGGTGCAAAGTGGTCATAGGTGAATAACGACTTACAATGTTCTGTTTACTAAAGCTGATATACCGCATCACATTCTGCTTTTGAAGAGGATCCTTTTATGGCTTTGACCCTGGATAAATGTACCACTACGACAAAACCAAACCTTATTATGCGAAACGTTATGTGTTTCTTACTACGTTGTTGTATGCATGAGAAAATCTAAATTGAGACTCTAGGTGAAAAGGCCAAGCTTATTTCATGCATGTACCTGCTATATCACATATGATTTGAACAAATTTGGACGAAAAAAACGCATAAATCTATGCCATTTAGCTTGATATGTGCGAGTGACCACTTTGCCCCCACTAGACCTCCAAGCAAAAAAAATAAGTTCGATTTTCCACCTTTTTTTCTAACGATGAAAATTGTAAAAGCCGTTTGATATCTGGAACAACAATGAGTTGAACTATAATATTCTTCGAGAAACTGGAATTGAAGAGGTATGTGGACGCTGGAAATAGGCTCATTCCTTAGGGTGACCACTATGCCCCCACTTCCCCTACATGGTTTTGGAACTTGAACGAGCCTTCTAAGGGACATTGATGGACCGTGATGCGCCCAAACATCCAGGTGAATACTTTTGGACAGTGAACTTAACGAATAATTTGTTATATGGTGTTGTTGAATATATCTATAATAACGGATGGCAACTAAATTTTTGTTTTGGTTTTTGAGTCCCTTAGGCTTAGCAACAAACGAGCTCAGAGAAGTGTCTATGAGCTCTTTCTCTCTCTCTCTCTCTCTCTCTCTCTCTCTCTCTCTCTCTCTCTCTCTCTCTCTCTCTCTTTCTCTCTCTCTCTCTCTCTCTCTCTCTCTCTTTCTCTCTCTCTCTCTTTCTCTCTCTCTCTCTCTCTCTCTCTCTCTTTCTCTCTCTCTCTCCTATTTCTGCTAGTGTTTTTTTGTTTTGTTTTGTTTATGCTTGGGCAAATTGGTCATGGGGGGCTCTCTCTCTCTCCTATTTCTGCTGGTGTTTTTTGTTCTGTTTATGCTTGCTCTGTTTTCGTGTCTTCTACAACAAGGGTTCCGATGCATAGCTTGAAATACCTGAGTGTAATTTTAAATTCAACCTTATCTTAGAGCTCCCATGTAAATTCGGTCAAGAAAAACTAGTTTCCTCCGTGAAATCTTGAAGAGAGTATCACCTTTCCTGCCTCTTAAAGCTCCAATCTATTTCTATTTTGCATGCATCCATTCTGAACTCCGGTACGGGCTACTGATTTGGGGCTATGCATGCAAAACAAGACTTAAAAAATACAGACAATTCAGAACAGGTGTCTCAAAATAGTTTATAAGCTACCGAGTCTGTACTAAACTCTAGACCTGTACTGCCCATGTTTCCATAGGAGACGTAAGCGACAAAATAAACATCGACTTTTTTGCCGTTTTGCATTATACGCAATGTAATACGTTTGCTCGACATGCAAAAAAATATTTTTGTTCGAAAACATTTGAGCGATTTTGAAAAAATGTTTCCGAAAAATCACTGTCCGCATAACAGACGTAGTTCTATGCAGCTTTCACACATCGTTCGAAAATCAACAATCATAAGTGTTATGTGCTATAAGCTAAATCTACATTTGAATCACATTCTTCGTAGAGTTCAAACATGCCTCACGATGGTGTCTTACTGCTTAGTGTTTCCTAATAGATGAATATAAAAAAAAACATTGAAACACTACTCACATAATTAATATTTTCTGCACACTGCACTGCAATGAACAAAGAGAAGCAATTGTGTTTTTTAATGTTATAACAACCTACATTCCTACATTTGAATCTTCAAGTAGGTAATGAAACAATCAGATCAGTAGTAAAATTGAAATAATATTGGTTCTTAGCATTATAACTCCTCGGATTCGATACCGAATTATTCCATATACTCAGCATTTACTCATACCGTTGGTGTAAGTCACTCCACCATCTTTATGCGATTGACCGTGATATTCATCACGGTCAATCGCATAAAGTAAATCATGTTGCTAAAATTACCAACATTGCAGATTGCCTTTACAAATTCAATTAATTGAAAAAACACAAACCTGCTGTTCATATCATATCCCAGAGTATACAGAAAAAAAAGTACTCTCATAGACACAAGATTTGTTGAGCATCTTTTCCAGACATTTCACTAAATTTTTTCCAAACCTTTTCGTTTTAATCCGATAACAACTGAAACTACCGACGGAGACGTTTTGACTAAAACTTTAAATTCCGAAAGTAAATTGAAATAAAACACACTTAGAATTCGAATTTCGATTAAACTTTTATTTCAGATTAAAGTTTGGTTTATGCCATTATGTGTGAAATACAACATCATTCAAATGTCCACCTAGGGCTTCCTCGCACGCCTTGATCCGGAACAGGTAATTTTCGATGACTTTCCGGCACATATGGGGCGGTATCTCGGTCATAACTTCACGAATGTTGTCTTTCAAATGTTCAAGAGTTTGCGGAGAGTTGGCATAGACACGGTCTTTCGCTTAACCCCACAAAAAAAAGTCTAGCGGGTTCAAATCGCATGATCTGGACGGCCAATTGGTATCACCAAAACGCGAAATTATGCGTCCCTCAAATTTCGTTCGCAATATGGCCATGTTCGGTCGTGTTGTGTGGCACGTGGCGCTGTCCTGCTGAAACCACATGTCATCCGTATCCATATCTTCAATTTGTGGCAAAAAAAAATCGGTTAACATGCGGCCATAGCGCTCACCATTCACAGTTACCGTCTCGCCGTCCTCATTTTCAAAGAAATACGGCTCGATGACTCCACCAGACCATAATGCGCACCAAACAGTGACTTTTGGCGGATGCAATGGCCTCTCAACAATCACGTGTGGATTTTCTGAGCCCCATATATGGAAATTTTGGGTGTTCACATAGCCACCGAGCTCGAAATGTGCCTCATCGCTGAAGAAAATTTGATGCGAAAATTCAGCATTTTGCTGCTGTTGTTCGTTTACCCAATCGACGTATGCCCGACGCATTCCATGGTCACCACGCTCTAATTTTTGTACCAGTTGGACTTTATATGGATGTAGGTGCAAGTCCAAATGCAAAATTCGCCACAATGATGTGTTTGACAAGCCCAATTGCTGAGCACGCCGTGGAATCGAAACATTCGGGTCATCCTCCACACTGGCAGCAACAGCAGCAATATTTTCGGCCGAACGCACATTACGACGATGCACAGGTTTCACAATATCCGCTACGGATCCAGTTTGTTCGAATTTACGCACTACATTAGCGATTGTGTGCTCTGTAGGCCGTCAATGACGACAAAAATCCGTCCGTAATGCTCGAAAAACATTTGCCGATTTTTCATCATTTTTATAGTATAATTTAACAAAATTAACACGTTGTGCGATGCTAAAACGATCCATATTGTAAAATGGCAGACATTCAACTAACGATATGACGCTTTGGTTGACAGATATGTCAATCGGTTGTCAGCGCAGGGCTGTATACTTTCGGAAGCCCGAAATGGAAAAGCCTGTATTTCCCTAAGAATGCAAAAACTATCTCGGTTTAAGGGGGTATTCTAGTGTAGATATGACATCGGATATTTTTTCAAACTCCGTAAAAAAACAAAGAATATTTTTACCATCCATTATATCATTATATCTTTTAACAATAAAACAAAAATTGAACGGTGAAAAAATATTCATAATGAGAATAGTTAAGAGCTGATGAAGTGAGGGGAATAAAATAAAAGTTGTGTCATGACGTACACTATTACAACCTTCTGGTTATCAGAAACAAAAATTGTGCAGATTCTGAATCAGTAAAGATGCCGCTATCGCATAAACCTCGGACAAGTCACAAACAGCTTTTTTGGCAAAATGCGGGTTAAAACGTTTTTTCTTAAGTTTCTCGATTTTTTAAAAATAGTGAAATTTAAAAAGTATTATTTTTTTAGAGGTTCATGCGATAGAGAGATGCCTGCAGAATGTATCCATATAAATTTTACATGGATCAGTTCAGTGGAACTCATATCGTCTCATATCGTGTACGCCAGTTTGAAAAAAACTAGTTTCGAGAAAAACGCGTTTGAAGTTCATTGTTATGGCCGTACCAGGTTAGATACCGCATCACTAAAATGGCTCTAACTCGATAAATAATAGGATTTTCGATTATCCCTTCATAGAGTATATTCTTGGTGCACCCGTGGTCGAGTGGTTAGCGTCTCACATTATCATGCCGGATGTTCGGGTTCGATTTCCGCTCTGGTCGGGGGATTTTTTCGTCAAAGAAATTTCCTTCGACTTGCACTATGGTCACGCGTATTCCAGAGCTTGCCCCTCGGAATACATTCAAGGCGTGTTATTTGGCCTTAGAAATCTCAATTAAGTATTAATAAATGACGCTTGTTAATGCATACGTTGAGACGGCAAAAGTTCCACAGGGAACATTAACGTCATTCAAGAAGAAGAAGGATACATTCTTGAAAGCATAAACTTCAGACATATGCAGGAAAATTTTTTTGTTTCTTTTTAAATTTCTGAACAAGAATATTCATTGGAATTCAATTGTGATTTCTATGAAAAGGTTATATAAGCACAAGGATAGCACCAATGGGTTTAGTAAGAGTATGATGTTCACGGTTTCAGAACAGCTGTTATACTTACCAATTGTCCGTTAAGCAGAAATAATGAGATTTTGAACAAAGTGGGATTTCTTTTTGTTGGTTTCCCAATTTCGAAAAGAAAAAAAAACAACGTGATTCGAATTTACAATCGTGTGGCAGTACTTAGCGCCCCAATGATATTCCGAAATATTCCGATATATTTACATTATTTGTCTATTTGGATACATACGTGTAGAAACCGATTAACAACCACTGAACCATACTGAAGCTTGAATGACTCAACGAAATAACCTAGATTAATAAATAACAGCGAGTTGTGAAACTATTTACAGATGAGATGTCTTGGATGCAAATTTTGATTCTGATACCCCAACCGGTTACGTTCGGCTTAGTTGGAAGGACTCCTCGGCGACAGCGACGGCTGCGTCTGATGCTGCGATGGTCCCACATACTGCGGTGGAAGCTGGTAAGGACTGTAGCGAGTGAAATGCTTCGGCCGCATCTCCGATGGCGAGGGCGATCCGGAACTCGATGGGGTCGACACCGGGGGAGGCGGTGGAGTCGAGGCAGATGATACCGCGGCGGCAGCAGCAGCGGCAGCCGCGTTCTGCAGAAATGCCGATGGAATCTGCTGTGGCCACTGGCTTTGCCAGAGACCTCCGAGATTCATGGCGGGATTCATTTGGGGAGGTCTCTGATAGATTTGGGACAGCAGCAGATCACCGTACGGTGATCGACCCCACATCTGCAGATTTTGACGGGCTTTTTCGAGGAAGGCTGCCTGCGCACCGTCCATGTCCTGTCCGCCGACGAATTGGGCGAATAAAGGATCCGGGAAAAGCCGCATCGGAGCCCGCATGTGCTGCTCGAACAGGAGAGCATCCATTGGATCTCTAGAAATGAGACGAGAGAAACGAACGATCGCTGATTAATTAGCATAATATACAATTTAATTAGTTCGATTTTCTCGTTTTATTTTGGAATTGCTTTTGAATCACGACCGGGTAATCCAGAAGAGAGAGGAAGGAAAAACACAATCAAAGAACAATTCGAATAAAACCTGTGAATTCCGGAATACCATTAATCACCGAATCAACACCCGATAATTAGAAGCCGGCGTTCGGAATGGTTGTGGATTCTGCTAGACGCCTTTCGGCATCTCGATCGATCCGAATTAACTCTTCGATGAAAGGCAGCGAAAGTGGGTTGGCACGATAGAGCGCGATAGAAGTTTACGGGGCCGAAACACACCATTATTGTCGGCGCTTTTGGCTTTGTTCTCCCGAACATCCGAGAAAACGCGTTATAAATTGCTAGTTTAACGTAATTAAGTTAACATCTCAACATATCATAAATCAAGCTCATCGGCGGGTGGAGCGGGGCGGCTTTTAAAGCGAAGTTGCAGCTCTTACCTATCAAAGTCCGATAAGCGGGACGAGTCCCGAAATCCTTTGGCAAACGGGTTGGAGTCGATCTTCAGCTTGGTGATGAGCTGATTCTGATAGGCAGTGACGGCCGTGAAGACGGTCTCCTTGTAGACGTACGTCTTGTGATCGACCTCGTGCAACTCCTTCGGAGTGGTGGGAATCTGCTGGCCCGGGGTGAGACGCACTAGGTGAATGCGCGGCTGGTACCGGTGCATCGAGTTGAGGACAATCTGGGAATGAAATGGAAAACAACGGTTCGATTAAAACTAAAATATTGTGTGTTTTTTTTAAATTTATGTCTCACAAATAAATTAAGCATAATAAGGGAAAATAGCATCCTAATAAAGATGTTCGCCCCGAATTTCCATAATTTTTCAATAACCATAACTTCATTCAATCAAAGGGCTATCAATCATGACCGGTCCCAGCGGGGAGGCAACTTGAGTCGAAAACTCATTTTCATCACTTTCTTTGTCGAACCCTTCGATCGAGTCCCAGAATCGACCGTTGGACCAATAATGTTCCACCGCTATGAAAATATTGCATGCGCTCGATTCAAACTTCCTGTCTCGTTGAGACCAATTGCCTCCGTCGGTCGCTCGTAACACTCAAGATTTACGATGACTTTCCATTCGACACTTGCCAACACTCGAGGTCCCCTCTCTGTCCCGCTCAGGTGGTCAAATATTTGCATACAAACGTAATCCTAATTTTATGTTTATTTCGCCAGTCTAACACATTCTCACCTTCGCTTTTTTCCCTCCCGCTTCCTGACCATCGCAAATTGCGAGACCTGTAATCCCAAAAGTGGGTGCGAAGAAGCAAATTTTATTGCGCCTCTTTACTCCCGCACAGGTCGCGGGAAAATACGCACATAAGGCATGTATTTGTATGCGCGTGTAGCCGTCTACCTTAATGTATATATTAATATTTATGTGGTGCTGGGGAATCGAAGCGGAAGGTGAGCAAAAAAAAGTACACGACACACAACACAATCCGATTGGGCTTCCATTAAAGGATTATGCACTGTGATTGTGGTGGATTTCTAAGTGCTAGTTTGGCACCTTCACACGCCGGTTAATCCGTTCGAAGGAAGGTGTTAACATATTTGTTTTGTGGTTTTGTCCTTCGGTGTCGAACGGGGAGATTTACTATTTTAGCTATTATTTTTAGGGGTTTCATCGCAAAAAATCTCTTCTATGGGGCGTTTCACCAATCAACACGAAACCATTTTAATTTCATATTTTGATTCAGCCAAAACTTTGCCAACTTGTTCGGTACTAAATTCGTTATTGCCCGAAAGAAAACTAAAATAAAGTGGGCCTATTTTGCGGATAAATTATTGAATGAAGATCAAACTTAGTTTGTAAACAACTTTTACATGATCTAGCAACATTTATTTTTTTAATTTGAAAGCAAATTGGCAACAATAACACGTGCCAAAGTCATTTATAATGGGTTTCTCAAAAAACTGCAGCACAATCCATACGTACTATAAATTATTAAAAAATAATTTATTAAGAAATACTATAACATTAAAATAATATGGTTATACATATCCTATGGTTACACTTCGGTGCCCATTCTATCAATTTCTTTTCGAAAATCTTATTTACTTTGAACGAGGAAAGACGAATTAAATGTATTAAACACATCATTTTGGTAGGCTGACCAAACGTTCCGTTTTGAACGGGACAGTACCTTTTTTTTTTGAGTATTTTTGATTGTCCCGTCTTTTTATAAATCTGTATCGTATTTCAAATATAGAGACAAATATATTACTATGTCATTATTTCCAATATTTTTCTTCAAATGAGCTTCTGATTGGAACTGGATTTAAAATTTGCTCAGTGTGTTCGCAGAAAAAGAGTTTGACTGCCCATCGTTTGTTCATGGAGAACAATTGATGATTTTTTGTGATTTCGATTCCTCTTACTTGGAATTTCCATCGTGAGGATTTTTGTTATTTTGATGGTTTAGTTTTCTATTTTCTTTTACAAGAAAAATATTTTGTTGTACTACGCAACTTATTTGAAATCCTGTGCCTCAAACTCTGGTTGCTTTTTAATGTCCTTCTAGTGACCGCTGCTACTGCTACCCGCTGCTGATGATGATACACTGGTGGAAATATATATAACGCCACAATCATTTTTGATGTAAGCTTTTGCATCAGTGTAACTGTCAATTATTATAGGTTTATTATTGTACACTGAGAGAAATAATTAGTAAATATAACGAATTTTTTGGTAAATACTACCAATCTATAGTCATTTTCGACCGTACTAATAAACACATATGTCAAGCAGAACCATGATTCGGAAGCCCAATATCGGCTACATTTTCTCGCCGAAAATGCACGTATCAGAATGATATCCTTATTATACCTCCGTATTGCCTTATGGGAACAATGAAAATGGTTAATACGCGCTTTTCTCACCAATTTTCAGATATGACAATATCCAAGCTTACTAATGTTATCGAGTAAAATATACTAATCTCTGGTAGGGATGCGGGTTTGTTGACAATATGTACAAAAAAATTGTACATTCTACTAATTTTGCATTACCAAATGTATTTAGTAGTTTTCGACCGAGGATTTTTCTAAGGGTACGCACACTAGTATACACAGCCAGATAATGGAAACCTTTTGAGCTTTAACTGTGTGTGTGAGCAAAGAGCAATTGTTTTGTGTATTTTGAGATGGAAATATTTATAACGCCACCATGTCGTTTACTTAGCTTAGCTCGTTTACTTACGCTTAACGTTAGTGTAATTCGAAAATAACTGGGAGTCAAGTCAAATAAAGGTTATTAGCAAATTGAAAAAAGCATAGGCACATTTTAAGTAATAAATTTTTCCAATTTTCAAGGACCATGCCGGAGGGAACGATTTTAACGGAGAAGGAGCATGGTAAAATCGATGTTTTGAAGGAGGAAGGATTTTCTCTCCGCTAGATTGCGCGTAGAATTGGGAGGAGCAGAGATGCCGTGCGAACTATATCCGGTTGGGTGCTCAGTACGCCACAAAGAAGCGTCCCGGACGACGTCCTCGCTTAACAGATAGGGACAAACGACATATCAAGCGCCTCGCTGTTGAGTCTAAACTTTCATCAGCAAAAATAAAAGCTGAAATGAATATTCCAGTAACCAGTCGTCGTATCCGTCAAGTTCTAAGCTCCGACGCGAACCTTTCGTACAGAAAATCCGTACCTGTACCGCGACTACTTCCTCGGAATAAGAAGGCACGACTGAATTTCGCCGAGAAATTACAATTCTTGGATGAATAGTGGTCTAGAGTGGGTTTCAGCGATGAGAAAAAGTTTAATTTGGACGGTCCTGACGGTTCTGCTGACTGTTGGCAAGATAAACGGTAGAAAAAACCAACAAGAGAATCTCGCAACTTCGGAGGAGGAACCGAAATGGTTTGAGCAGGCATCAGTGACGCTGGGAAAACTCCAATCTGCTTCATATCAAAACGAATGAATTCCGAGAAGTACTGCGAACTGCTGGAGGAGATTTTGATTCCTTTTATGGAAGACGTTATGGACGAAAATGCTATTTTTCAGCAAGATAACGCTTCAAGCCATGCAGCAAGTAACACCAAAAACTTTCTAACGGCCCATAACATTCCTGTTCTTGATTGGCCACCGTGTAGTCCGGACTTAAATCCCATTGAGAATGCTTGGGGAACTTTGTCAGCAAATGTATTTGCACAGGGCAAGAAATTTGAAACTGCTGGACAGCTGAAAAAAAACTATCATCAACGAGTGGGCTAAAATTACTCCGAACACGGTAAAATCCCTCATTCAGTCTATGCCAAGGAGGCTGCAAGAGGTTATTGTGAAGAAAGGCGAAGCAACACACTACTAATTACATTTGTTTCGATTTTAGACTGTAAATAAAGTGAATAAATACTTATTTTCAAAGTGGTGTTATATTTATTGCCACCTCAAAATAACGAAATAAACCAACACTTATGCATAGCCCTTTAATTCAATTGCTCAACCGGAACCAAATGATAGGTAATCGTTCTAAGATTCTACAAATACAATAACAAAATATCTTTGATCGAGAACTTTGCAAAAAAGCACTATAACAGGGATGGCGTTATATATATTTCTACTAGTGTATTCGTGATTATGGTTATGGGACGGTTGACTAAGCGTATGGACTATGCTTCGCGGCTAGAAATTGGTATGATGTTTTCGGAAGGCAACTGCAAAATTTATTCGAATCGACAGGCGTCAGAATAGCAAGGGGAGGGGCTTACGATTTAATGTTTCGCTTGTATTCAAATTATATTTCGCATCCATTATAAATAGAGTAATGGTAGCTCCTTTTTGGTTTGAGGGGCACAAATTCGCCTAATCAAAGCGTGGTACTTAGCGCGTTTGGACAATGCTGGACATTTTATAATTATTCAATTGTTTACCTCAAAACTATTATTCATTATTCATAATATTTCCTCATAATTGATGCAAATACCTTCGCGATCTATTAAGGAATGCTCGAGTTATAACCATTCGGAATCGTTCAATTTTTCTTTCATGTTCATTGTTTATATTTTCATATCATTTGATTTATTTATTTGTCGCCAATCTGTGCAGACCAATACATTCTTAATACTACCCCCATGAAGTCCTGTTATACGTAGTCCTACGTCAAAATATTATACTTTTTTTTTGGCTTACGTGTCCCGTTTTTATTCCTGAACTATTTGGTCAGCCTGCATTTTGGCAATGCAATATTTTTTAGTATATTACAGTATTTTTCACATAGGTCCTTTTGAAAAAGCAGTCTTGATTCAAGATGAAAATAACCGTTACTAATATAAATCGCCATATTGATCAAACAAGCCATGCTTGTAATATTTTGATATCACTGCTGTAAAGGTCATTTCTTGATATAAAATTGACAAACTACAAATTTATCAATATACATTTTAATTTGAAATATATCTCTAACACTAAATTATGAAAGACGTACATATTCATTAGTCCTATTCTTATTTACATTTTTCAATAATATTGAATATTTTTTGCATTTTTTCATTGCAGTTCGAGTAAAGTTTTGCTTTAATTATGCCCTCTGACAAAGGAATAAACAAGTGGAACTTTTGGGTTCCTTGAATAGTTTTTGCATTATTGTATTGCTCGGAGAGCTCCTACGCTTGCTTCCGTATTCATCAGTTGTGGCAAAATCGAAAAAAAAAAATTATTTTAACGTCATTTTTCCCAATAGAATAGCTTCACTTGACTTCTAGCTCTTGATTAGATGTTCCTGGTCTTTGGCTAAACTTGCTACACCCGAACTAGCGTTGGCAGAAAACATTCATCTTCGGCAGAAAAAAAATGCTATTTTCTTGTGCCGAAGGATGAATTGGAAAAATAATAGAAGCACCTTTTTAAGATATTTAAAAGTAGACTTTCTCTTTCTCTCAGACTGAACGTCAGCTTGCAATTGTATAAGAAATTTCCATCTAACGGTTGTAACCAGGGCCCGAAATCTCCGAAGGCGAAAATGAGGATCGACTAACTGACTCGACTATTGAATACCAATCTGCCTCTTCATCCAACTGACTTCAATCCACAATTCCATTTCACCCCCATACTAATTTTGTAGATGTATGTAGAGAGAGAGAGAGAGAGAGAGAGAGAGAGAGAGAGAGAGAGAGACGAATTCGTTCTGGGGGAAGTCACTTCAAAATGCAGTGAGGACAATTTCTGAGGTCAATTTCTGTTCAGTCGTTTTGACGGAGAAAATTGATTGATATAGTCAGTCGGTTAGTCAGCCGACTATCCTCAGTTGACTATGACTATGCCGCGCCGTGGTTGTAACCTACTATTCAAATTTTCAAATTTTATCTTTGATCTTTTTCAGAAAATCTGTATTGACATTTGTATTGAATTTGAATTGAGTTTATAAGTCCAATTTTAGCCATAATTTTAGCTTTATTCTGATTGTTTGTTATAACTATTATTGATTTGACAATGTCGATGGTATTCATGTAGCGCCAGCAAACATGTACAGTAATGTTTTTTACGTAGGAT